>NC_133326.1:2107892-2198171 GCF_042186555.1 Aquarana catesbeiana | reverse complement strand
CTTCATGTCCTGTCCCAGAGCCACAACAGGAAGTGAAAGAATCCCGGGTGTCCCCATTGGAAGCTCTCCTCTCTATTCCTGTTTCTTTCACTCTCTGTGACAACAGTGACCAGGACAAATAGAGAGGGTGAATATCCCTAACGGGGGCGCAGACAGGTAAAAAAAGTCTCACTACTTATTGTGCCCCCCCCGCACCCTTCCACCGGGCTTCTCTCACTGCTCTGGTGCTGTCCCAGCTGCTTTTACAGGAGACACTAAGGACACTGGGAGCCATAGACTCAAATCCTTTGAGGAGAGAGCAAGGGGAGTGGCTGAGCTGCGGTGTGTGTGTCTATGGCTGCACACAACCCGGCTCAGCAGCATGGCTGCCCCCTTAGCACTTGGTTTGCTGAGGGGGAACCCAGAGGAAGGAGGAGCTGAAGCACCAGAGAGGGAACCAGACAAGGAGGTAAGGGACCCAGGGTTGCCACCTTTTCTTCAAGCCAAACCCGAACACTTTAACACTTTAGCAGCACATGGCAAACATCAGACGCAACTAGAAGGATTATTAATATGATTCACAATGTGAAAAAATCCGATCGCCTTCTTTGCTCCTAGCATTGGATGCAGAGAAGGCGTTCGATGGGATACACTGGCATTATATGTCTACGGTCTACATTTGGTTTCTCAGGAAACATTTCATCAGCCATACTAGCACTTTACTCGAGTCCTTCAGCACAGGTATACACATCCGGTATTCTGTCAAAGCCATTGAGCATCTCTAATGGAACTAGACAGGGGTGCCCATTATCCCCCACATTATATAACTTAGTTATAGAACCATTAGCAGAAGATATCCGCTCCAACCCAGCCATCAAAGGCTTTTCATTCCAAGGACCCCCCACACCAATATAATCACACACATAGGTTGGACTTGATGGACTTGTGTCTTTTTTTCTACCTCACCTACTATGTAACTATGTAACAAAATACATTTATTTGCTGATGACATTTTCTTAAAGTTAACAGACCCGGCAAAATCTCTCCCCCATAGCATATCACGTACTACAACAATTTAGCGATATTTCGTACTACAAGATGAATACTTCGAAATCAGTAATCTTAGACCTTGGAGTAAAAACCTCCACTTCAAATATCTTTAAATCCCAACTCCCGTATCCATGGAGCAAGGAAGGAGCGAAATACCTGGGCACTACCCTTACAGCCAACACGTCCAATCAATCCACCTTAATATCGCACCTCTATCGAACTTAACTGAATCTCCCAATTTGAACTCTCGTGGAGTGGGAGGTTGGCAGTCTTTAAGATGAATATATTACCCCAACTGCTATATCTTTTTAGGACTCTCCCGCTTCTGATTAAACAATTGACAACCATGTTGAGTCTCCTCTATAAGTTCATCTGGAAAGGGAAGAGGGCTTGCTGCTTAGGGACTGTTCTCATCAAGCATAGATCCATGGGGGGGGCAGGAACGCCAGACCTACTAGATTATTACTGGGCAGTACAACTGGATCAATTAAAACACTGGTTCCTTGAGGGTGAAACTCCCTTAAGGGTAGGAATAGAAACCAATCTAGCACCTACCAAAGATCTCCGCACATTGCTACTGAGCGATCTGTGGAAACCCTGGGATCTTGCTTCTCTTCCCACACAAGCCTCACTCAAAGCGTGGAGACACCTCTCTAAACAGCATAATTCTGATGGTTTAATACCCACCACCCCTCTTCCTTTGAATACTCTAGAGGCCATGATCCCTCTGTTAAATACTGAATCCCTTTGTAAATTTGGATTGCACAATATCCATCAATTTTATACCAACAACAAACTTAAAACTAGAGAGTTTCTGATGGAAGACTTTTGCCTACCCCAAACATACACATTCACACTTACCCGCAAACTACACTTCCTGGCAAGACACCCCCTAGAAAGATTACTCTTAAGCATCCAACAGTATGGAATTTTTATACATCCTCATGTCGCAAAGTGAAAGGAATTTCTCTTTTTTTATGGTATCTTGCAAGTGAAAAACAAGTTCCATAAAACAAACCACATACAGTAATGGGAAAAAGAGTTAAAACCCAAGAACAATGGAAAAATGAGCTTCAATCTATTCTCAAGTCCTCCCATTGTAACACCCATTGGGAAAAGACCTTAAAAATTACAATCAGATAGTACTACGTGTCTTTTCGATTGGCAAAATTCTCCTCTTCACACTCTCCATTATGCTGGCGTAGTTGTGGCCAAGTAGGGAATCTACTGCACATTCTATGGCAGTGACCAGCAATAACAAGCTTCTGGAACCAAGTTTTCAAACTTATCTCCCCATGTACAGGCGTGCTATGGCTCCAATGCCCTGAACTAGCCCTCCTTAATATAGGTATAGACATCTACCCAAAGACATATAGACAGGTGGTCACACATATATTCCTAGCAGCTAGGTCTTTAATACTTAGGTGGAAGTCAACATTAGCTCCAAACCTATCAGAGATAATTAATATTGTCAACATGAATAAAATGAGAAACTTCTAGCTTTCAACTCATTATCTTATAAAAAATTTCAAGAAGCATGGAGTATTTGGTCGAATGACTAACAGAGTTTATTAAAGAAAGTGCAGAGAGCGACCACCCTATTCCATCACATTCTGCAGCTGTTATCTCCCGGCCCACTCCCCAAAGCTCAGCAGTCTGGCCCTTTTTCAGCACATCTGCAGCAGATCGCACTGTTGCTATCTGCAAACTGTGTCTCAGGCACATCAAATGTGGCAAAAACACCAGCCATTTGGGTACCACATGCTTAACAAGGCATTTGATGTCTAACCACTCAGCCCGTTGGCAAGAGCACCTAAAAGCCACACAAAAGTTCACAAATCTGTCCCTCCTCCTCCTTCTCCTTACCCACTTCAGTCTGCCCCTGCTATACCGAGTCATTACCTCTCAGCAGCCTCCACTGTCAGGGATGATGGTATAGCACAGGGTGTCCCAGGTCCTAGCAGCACATCTGATAGCCGCACACCTCCAGCTGTAGACTGTAGCCGCAAATTTCTTTGCCCCATCTGCTGCAGCAGAAAAAAAAATACAGTCCCTGCCACCCACATGCCCAGCGTCTCAATGCAAGCTTGTCAAAGCTGTTGGCTCTCCAACTTCTGCCTTTCGGTCTGGTGGATTCTGCCCTCTTGCGTGAATTCGCACAATGTGCTGTACAACAATGGCAGGTTCCCAGTCTATACTACTTTTCACGCAAGGCCGTTCCATCTCTCTACTATCACGTGGAAGGGATGTTCTGGCTTCCTTGGGCAAGGCAATCAGCCGTAAAATCCACCTTACTGCTGACACTTGGTCCAGCAAGCATGGGCAGGGACGATATATTTCGTTCACAGCACACTGGGTAACGCTGCTTGCAACTCGAAAGGATGCAGGACAGGGCTTGGTGCTGCAGCTTGTTGTGCCCCCACATCTCCATACAGCTGGTGGTGATGATGCCAGACCTGTGAGCTCCACCCCCTCTTCTTCCTCCTCTGCCACCTCCATGCCCTTCTCTGCAGAATTGTCATATGAACATCAGGTACCCCCTAAGCTTTCAAAGGGCTATTCCCAGAGTCAGGCTAAAAGGTGCCATGCAGTGCTTCAGCTGGTGTCTTTAGGGGTCAGGAACCACACCGGAGCAGAGATTCTTGCAGCTCTGCAGGGACAGGCCCAGAGGTGGTTCACACCATGCCAGCCGGAGCAAGGAATGGTGGTGTCCGATAATGGCTCAAACCTCCTGTCCGCCCTTAGACTGGGAAAGTTGACACATGTGCCATGCCTGGCACATGTCCTCAATTTGGTGGTACAGCATTTCCTAAATACGTACCCAGGGTTGCAAGATGTGCTAAAGCTGGCAAGAAGAGTCTGTAGCCATTTCAGGCGGTCAAACACAGCCAGTGCTCGGTTGGCTGAAATTCAGCGGGAATTCCACCTGCCCGTAAACCGCCTGATTTGTGACATGCTCACCAGGTGGAACTCGACTTCAGCAATGCTGCAGCAGCTATACATGCAGCAGAGGGCCGTCAACGAGTACCTGTGCGAATAAGGCACGACGACAAGCTCAGGCTGCCTCGACCTTCACGCCAATGGCTGATCATTAAGGATGCATGCACTGTATTGTCACCATTTGAGGAGGCCACAAGGATGGTGAGCAGTGACAGTGCATGCATCAGTGACACAATCCCTGTTGTGTTCCTGCTGGAGCAGACTCTGCGTGGCATTATGAACAGGGCACTGGAGGCAGAGCAGCAGGAGGAAGAGGAGGACTTCCTTTCCTCTCAAGGCCCACTTTATCCAGACACCATCATTCCTATGTCACAGAACACACAGGAGCAGAGAGGGGAGGAGGAGGATTCTGGCATTTTCATAGGCTTCGAAGAAGAGGAAGACATGCGTCAATCTGTAAGCTATGGCTTTCCAACCCCAGGACACTTGGGAGTAGTATGTGGCTGGGAGGAGGAAGTTCCAGATGCTGTCTTCCTGAGTGACCCCGAGGAGTCTGCTTCTCAAGCCTCGGCAAATTTGAGACCCTGAGGTGGCTCTTCTTAACCAGCCTGTTGTTGATATTCCGAAGCACGTTCAAACTTCAATCCACTTTATCTTTCTCGCGGGGAAAATCGCTAGCGACCGCTTGGAAGAAACCAGTGGTTGATTTAGCTGTTATGAAAAATAAACTGCCACGCTAAGGTCGAGGCTGTACTCCTCAATAAGGTCACTAAATTCAAAAGACTTTTGCAACCATGGGTAGATCATTCCCCCCCCCCCCCCATTTTGACAGCTCTCTACTCCGCCCTTAAACCACATCCCACCTAAGTATATACAGGCAATGGACTCCCCTTCCCTGGCAACTCCTCTTCTCTCTTCTGCTCCCTCTTCCGTTCTTCGCCTCTCCCTCTATCCCCCCTAGATCTCTAGATCTCTTCATCTTTTCTGTTCCTCAATGGCCCATTCACCTCAATGGACTCTCCCTTCAAGATTCACAAATCTACTGTGAGATCATGATCAGATGTCCCCAGTTACCCGTATTTGATCTGACTTTACTACAATTACTACACCTAGTTCCCCCTAGCATAAACAGCCCACTGCTGATCTCTGATCTATGCCTCACTACCGACTCAATGTACTTAGGCTATATGTTATGCCCCGTACACACGGTCGGATTATCCGACGGAAAATGTTCAATGGGAGTTTGTTGACAGAAAAACCGACCGTGTGTAGGCTCCATCACACATTTTCCATAGGAATTTCCGTCACACAAAATTTGAGATCTAGATCTCTTTTTTTCCGACAACAACATCAATTGTCGTGAATTCGGATCGTGTGTACACAATTCCGACGCATAAAGTGCCACGCATGCTCGGAATCAAGCGGAAGAGCCGCACTGGCTATTGAACTTCATTTTTCTCGGCTCGTCGTACGTGTTGCACGTCACCGCGTTCTTGACGTTCGGAATTTCCGACAAGATTTGTGTGACCCGTGTGTATGCAAGACAAATCCATGGATTTTGTTGTCGGAATGTCCGATTGTGTGTACGGGGAATTATACTATTCACCAGTTCTAAATGCACAATACTATTGTACCATTCTCTATACAACCTGGGCTGTGGCCCTACCAATGGTTCAATCTTTGGTCCACACTCTACCTTCGCTCCTGGGGTGAATTCACCCCCTCAATCTCTGTCAGACGGTGACACCCTTTTTCTTCTAAAATATTTGAACAATAGATTAAAGGTTAGCCGAATGTTCTCCCCCTCATGAAACAGCTTGCTCCCAGACGGGGTGTCCAAGGGTGTCAGACGATCCTCCTGACCTTTAACTCTACCATCAGAATGGATTACATCGTTTATACAAGTTTGTTATTACTGTTTTGCCATTTGTGCCCATACATACGACCCTATTAACCTATGTCCTACTGTATGATTATCATTGTTCCCTTCCCCCTCTCATTTTTCTGTTTTCCCTGTAAACTTCAATAAAAATATTGAACAAAAAATAAATAAACTAACATGGATCATGCTCAATGAAAAGCTGGTTGGTATTTTGCAGGATAAAACTGATCGTGTTTGGGATCCTTGGATTAAGTATCTCCAACTTCCAGCTGACTGAGGAGTGTGGGCAGCGGAGGCGGGGGGCATTCGGACAGTCCTGTTCCTTTTGCTTTGTCTCATTCTTCTTCCCTTCCTTCTCTTCTTTCGTTCCTTTTCTTTGTCTTTCTTCCTTTTACTCCCCCCCCCCTTTTCTTTCTTGTATTCGTATTTCCCCTTTTTATCTAGTTGTGCTGCTACCACTTGTGCATTATGTTTACTCGCGGCCCGTTCCGGCGTGCCGGTGGGTGGTGGCGAAGTTTTGGGTTCTAATGTTTTTCCCTGGGGGTGGGGGGGTGGGGGGGGGTTCCGAGTAGGATGGCTGTTTGCTCCCTGAAACCATTTTCTTTCTGTTGAATTCCTACTGGCATCCCCTTGGGTTGGGAGTAGCTGGTGGTATAATATTTGATTCCCCTCTTTATACCTGTTCTTAATGTTTTGATATGCACCACCTGCGTTGTAGATCCTATTCTTGGAAACATTTTTAAGAAAAATTGTGAAACAGAAATTCTATGTAAAAAGTTAGAAATTAGACTGATGCCGTGTACACACGAGCAGACTTCAAATCGGACTGAACTCCAAAGGACTTTTCAACGGAGTTCCAACGAAACGGACTTGCCTACACCCGATCACACCAAAGTCCAATTGTTTCGAACGTGATGACGTACGACCGGACTAGAAAAGGAAGTTCAATAGCCAGTAGCCAATAGCTGCCCTTGCGTCGTTTTTGGTCCGTCGGACTAGCACACAGACAAACGTTTTTACGATAGGGATTGCGTCCGTCGGAAAGATTTGAAACATGTTCTATTTCTAAGGACCGTCAGATTTTTTGACAGAAAAGGTCCCATGAAGCCCACACACGATCGGAATGTCCGACGGATTCATTTCGTCGGACCTTTTCTGCCGGAAAGTCCGGTCGTGTGTACGCGGCATTAGAAAGTCATCCAGGGCTGGTGAGTGAATGAGCCCGGCGGTGCTCTGATGAAGGTGAGTTATGTGAAGAAGTCTTTTAGAAAGGAAACACAACGGCCTCAGTAGATCTATGGCTGTAATTGGAGGATGGTTTATGGTTATTCTTGAAGAATACGTATCATCCATTTACTAGTTAAAGAGCCACTCACTGTATTTCAATTAAACCTCCTCAGTAAAAGCCTTGACTATGGTATTAACTATGGCTTGTTACCTGCTAGACCAATAACCCCACCCTTCCATCTAATGATGACCACACAACACTGAAATGGAGTAAATTGGCCACAGCATCCGTTTTATTAACCAAATATAAATATCAAATAATTACCATAATAATTAACATAATAACCTTTTTTAAACATAACATCCAGTTTATTCACTAAAATAGAGCCCAAGGTCCCAATAGGCATAAAACCAGAACTGTACCTGCTTGTCACTTCTCAGGCCTCCAGTTGCGAAACCACCGTCTCGGAGACAACTAGCAGGTACCCATATACCAACTGGGAGCCGTACCTCAGACGGGTCCCCACACCATAGCTTTTTGATGTGCCCATATGACCTAAAAGTACCTTGCACCCCCCCAAGTGCTACAACCAACCCCCTTAGTCACTCAAAACCCCCCAAAACTAACACAACAATGCCCATCAAAATTGTAGGGCGGGTGGGTGGGAAGTTGCTCACCCTCTCTCCTTCGTGCCTGTGACCTCCCCTTTCTTTTCTGGCTCACTTCCTCCCCCCAGCTCCACCCCTTCCCCATAATCCCCCTGCACAGCCCTGCTTCCTTAACACCCCCCCCCCCTTCACTTAACTGCCTGTAACCAAGCCCCCATTAACCCCTGTCATGCCGGCCCTCCATTGATTGCCTTTGGTAATACGCCTGGCCTCTCTTTTATTACATTGGCTGTAGGAGGCTTTCACCGATTGAGGCTTTATTACAAATTATTAGTAAATTGTTGATGTGTATTTGTCAGTGAATCAAACATTCTGAGAACCAATATACTCCTCATAAATGATCTATATACTTGGGCAGGGAGTTGTCTCCTGCGTATAGTCAATCAAGGGGTGCTTTAAGACTGCAAAACTGCCCACCTATATTTTAAAGTTATGGGGGTGGGGGGTTCCTGCAAAGCTGAGAAAGAAAATTTGTAATGGATCTGGGCCTTAAATGGTCACCTCCAGACAATTAAAAATATATATTTGCATTTAAATATTTATTGAATAATAGAAAAAGACATATAGACATAAAACAGTAACTCATGATACATATAAAAACAATGGTGTATGTACAACATGTCAAACGGAAGTTAGATTGAAAAAGCCAACATGTTTTGCAGTCTGTGTATCCGCTTCTTCAGGGCTTGCTTACTTCGTAACTAACCCAGAAACTTTAAGCCATCCAGAACATCCGGACTAGGGGGAGACCAAAAATACCCCACATCACAGGCAAAGACCGAATGGCACAAGAAACACAATCACAGGTCTAATATAGATGCTCCTCACTTAGGATGGAAAATAGATAGGGCTCCATTAGGGGATAAGTTCACTCCCTTCATATACATGGTGGGTCCACCATAATGAGTTAGCAATCCCGTCCCAAAAGGTACTGCACATAAAGGTGTCACAAGAGATCACCCAGTTGCTGGAATACCTTCAAGGCTCCTTCTCACCTCTGATATGTACATGACTCAAACAAAAGAAGATTGGTGCATGACTGCACTCCAATTAAAATACTTCTTTATTATAATAAATCCATAAAACTATACAGCATGGCAATAGAGATTAGACCTCCTACGCGTTTCATACTACAGAGCTCTTAATCATAGTGTGAAACTCGTTTGAGGCCTCACCTTTCCCATTGTGCTGTATTATTTTATTGGATTTATTACAATAAAGGAGTATTTTTATTGGCGTGTGGTCCTCCATCTATGTTCTTTTGACCTCTCAGTGACGAGCTGGACTGGCACCCACTGTATGGGCAGAGTAACGTGGATCGACCCGGTGCATACAATTTGGAGATTTTCACTTAGGGGTGTACTGACTTTTGTTGCCAGCGGTTTAGACATTAATGGCTGTGTGTTGAGTTATTTTGAGGGGACAGCAAATTTACACTGTTATACAAGCTGTACACTCACTACTTTACATTGTAGACAAGTGTCATTTCTTCAGTGTTGTCACATGAAAAGATACAAGAAAAGATTTACAAAAATGGGGGGGTGTACTCACGTTTGCGATATACTGTGTACTGTAGGCCTGTACTATAACCTGTTCTAGACTCTAGCAACTGGATGCAAACAACAGGCTTGAGTGCAATAGCAGTGTTGTGTGGGTTAGGAACTCTCTCACCCGGCTCCACAGCTCAGCAGGATGAAGTGCTGACCTTCAATGTGAAGGGGGCCCCTTTGTCCTCCTCTGGGATGGCTGTGAAGGTGGTGATAGGATTGCCACCTGTCCGGGATTCACCCGGACAGTCCGGATTTTGATTCATGTGTCCGGGTTTCAGGCAGACCGAGACTCGGACACATTATTCAGACCGGGCTGTGGCTCCCCAAGTAACCAAGATAGTTACACACAAATTTGTGGCCAACTGGGAGCTGTGGGCAGCTGTCTGGGGTCAGGTTCAGCCAGCAAGTGCATTTTGGCCACACGCTATGCGCACTACAATACTATTCTCCTTGGGGCACTCAAAGGGGTCCCAGGCTGCTAAAGTGTTCGGGTTTGGTTTGAAGAAAAGGTGGAAACCCTAGGTGGTGATGACCTGGTCCATCTGCACACATGTTCTGCTACCTGCCTCCTTAGGATGATCAGCTTCCCTGGCGGCTTTTGTGACTCCCTGAATCCGGCGTGGGCCTGCATAGACCCACTCTCCAATCTCTCTCAAGTCTGGCCTCCAACATAGTCTCTCTGGCTTTTCCCTTTTTAAATACTCCCGCCCCTTTGCTAGACCTTATGGGCAGTGTAGTTCAGCTTCAGCTAATGCTTATAGCATACAAGTCCCAGAGTTCCCAGCATTTCTGTATGAGATGTATGATAAGTCGCAGGACACTGCCATCTTGTGGCAAAAAAGACAGTTCTGCAATACAGTAACATTGCACAGTGTTACAATTGTAACCAGATAATCAATGTTATTCACTTTACCTGTCAGTGGTCAGAATGTTATGGCTGATCGGAGTATATCTGCAGGCCCTTTTATTTACTGAACTGTATACTTGTAGCACCCCATACCTTAGGTAGGTGCTAGAGGTAGATTTTTCTCTAGTGTAGGTACATTTGGGCAGGCCTGTTTGTTTTGATCTGTGTGGGCTGGGAGTGGCTCAGAGTAGGCTGGTGATTCACAGCTAGCGTCATCTTTAGTTTACCTCCCTTCTGCTTCTAGAGGCTTCTAGAAGGAAGGTGGGGAAGAAGGGTGGAGCTGTCTGGGGCGTTCTAAGGAGCCCTGACCAATCCTCAACCTGGATTGGCAGAGGACAGGCCTCCCTAAATACCCAGGGTCAGCCCAGGTGGGGAGAAGTTGTTTGGGTGGAAGAACTGGAGATGGAGTGTTAGGCTGTTGGGGCCTTGGAGGGAGCCTTCCAGTCTGGGAGGAGGGGTGACTTTGGGTCTCGGAGCTGTACAGGGACTCCACACAACTCAAGGGGTGTCCTGAACGGAAGCAGGAGAGGACAGTAGGGAATACTGCCGGGCAAGCCTCCAGGAGGGATCCATCAGGTGTCCGTAAGTGGCAGGCACAGTCGGGAGAGCTGGGAGAGGCATGCTGGAGCGGACTGGGAGGCAGTCGGAGATGGACGTAGAGCCAGCGGGAGATACTGGGATGTTACTGGCATTGAAGTCAGGCCGCTGCGGTCAGGAGGGTTGTCAGGGTCTGCAGAGGGCTGACTGGGATCAGTAGTCCACCAAAGAGTGCAGCTAGCACTAGAACTTTCTTTACTACACCATAGGGGCTCGCGGCCCCTGCCTGTAATAAGTTACTTTGCTAAGGCCCGGTTGAAGCCAGTGTCAGGCCTAACCATGTGCTAGCTGAAGAAATAGAGATAGTCTGCAGCAAGTGTTGTGCAGGAGGAGAGTATCTAAATTGTCCCAAACCATGTGTGACGGGAGTCACTTTTGGTGGGGGGTTTGTGCAACTCAGCTTACCTTGGAGATCTCTGGAAACTCCGTGTGCAGCTTCCCCGGACCCTCTTATGTGTAAATCACTCTGTGTCCATTAGGGGCTCAGGGTGACCGAGAACCCCACTATGATCTGTGCTAGTCAGACTCAATGTTGTATATCTGTATATATTGTGTGTTGTCTCATGCTATTGTGGACTCTTTGCTGTGATCGTTTGGGGTGTGGTTGTATTCCATTGTTTGTGTCTGTCTGCCTTGGAAGAAACGTATATTATGGGATGGGTGTCTATGTAGATAGGGGGAGGGGGGATTCTTCCAACAGCTCTCCCTGTTGATAAGACTGTTTACTGATGAGAAGTTTGAATACACCTGACCTGTGTGTCTCTTGTGATTGGACAGTCAAGGGTGGGGGGGGGGGTGTCTTGGAATGGATATCTGAGGTAACATGTGCTGGAATAAAGGAGTTTTGATGTTGTTCACCCTACACTGAGTTACGTCTGGTGACTGGATGGGCTAAGGGGTCTTGGGTAGTGCTGATTCTGGACAGAGGAAGCATTTACGGCGGACATAGTCCTGTTGAGGACAAGGGTTTGTCACACCATACAACAATTGTTTCCTGAGCATCCCATGAATTCCTCAACCCCATCCAAGTTCTAATCCCTCTAACCCCTCAATAAAATAAAAAAAAAAGCTTTTTTGGACTTTTCATTGTCTTGGAGTGTCTGGAAGTGAACGCCGGGCTGGGCAGAGTGACAGGCGGGCCACAATCACCCAGCAACCAATACGGGGGGGGGGGGGGGTACCGCTAAATACTGAATACAGAAACCTAGGCTCAGGTATTTATATTAGCTGTATATTAAATATAAAGTACATTTTACGGCTTTGTGTGAAACAATAAGTGATAATTAATTTGATCTACTTGAAGTTCGGCTTTAAAAGTTGTTCGGAAACTTTTCCCATTGAGGAACTTCTGTTATGAAGTCGTCTACGGAGATGTGAAGTCGGGTGACGCCGGCTGATCTTGAGTTACCTTGTACTCATTGTTATGTGTGCGGGATGATTTGAAAGGCATAATATTTTCTGCTTTTAAAAAGACTTTTAATAATCAGCGTGACAACCTCCCGCTGATTGTATGGGGAAGTGAATTAATTTTTCTCTTTATTAAATGCGCTCATTTAAGGCTCCGAAGACGCAGAATTTTTTTTCTTTTCTGAAGAAAAAGAAAAAAAAAAAGTTTTGTTGCTCAACCTTTCAAAATGTTTGACTTTTAATAAACTCCTAAAACTAGCGGAAAAAAAATACTCAAAAATAATAAGTAACACATCAAAAGCGCCAACAATGGTGAAGCAAGACAGGTTGGTGGGGGGGGGGGGGGACTTGAATAGAGAGTGCCATAATTGCAACAAAGCTGGACAACCACCAATCAGAGAGGAGACACATCGGGGGGGGGGGGGGGGATACGCCCAAGGAAGGGTTTGGGACTTTGAATGAGGCACCTCCTATATTGTAGACATGTGCGATTAGTTTCATACGAATCGAAAATTCGTACGAATCGAACATTCGTACGAATTTCCGTAAATTCGTACATTCGGGAGGATCCAAAATACGAATTTCTATGCTTCCGAATTTTGTACGAAATACAAAATTTCGCTTACGAATTTCGGATCCAAATTCCTAACGAACATTTGTAATTGTTACAAAAAGTTAACGAACCTAAAAGTTAAAAACCCAGGAAGTCATCACAGCACAGGGATGGGGGGAGCCCCTCATAATGAGCACAGCACAGGGATGGGGGGAGCCCCTCATAATGAGCACAGCACAGGGATGGGGGGAGCCCCTCATAATGAGCACAGCACAGGGATGGTGGGGGCCCCTCATAATGAGCACAGGGATGGTGGGGGCCCCTCATAATGAGCACAGCACAGGGATGGTGGGGGCCCCTCATAATGAGCACAGGGATGGTGGGGGCCCCTCATAATGAGCACAGGGATGGTGGGGGCCCCTCATAATGAGCACAGGGATGGTGGGAGCCCCTCATAATGAGCACAGCACAGGGATGGTGGGGGCCCCTCATAATGAGCACAGGGATGGTGGGGGCCCCTCATAATGAGCACAGCACAGGGATGGTGGGGGCCCCTCATAATGAGCACAGGGATGGTGGGGGCCCCTCATAATGAGCACAGCACAGGGATGGGGGGAGCCCCTCATAATGAGCACAGTACAGGGATGGGGGGAGCCCCTCATAATGAGCACAGGGATGGTGGGGGCCCCTCATAATGAATACAGCACAGGGATGGTGGGGGGGCCCTCATAATGAGCACAGCACAGGGATGGTGGGGGCCCCTCATAATGAGCACAGTGATGGTGGGAGCCCCTCATAATGAGCACAGTGATGGGGGGAGCCCCTCATAATGAGCACAGGGATGGTGGGAGCCCCTCATAATGAGCACAGGGATGGGGGGAGCCCCTCATAATGAGCACAGCACAGGGATGGTGGGGGCCCCTCATAATGAGCACAGGGATGGTGGGGGCCCCTCATAATGAGCACAGCACAGGGATGGTGGGAGCCCCTCATAATGAGCTCAGCACAGGGATGGTGGGAGCCCCTCATAATGAGCACAGGGATGGGGGGAGCCCCTCATAATGAGCTCAGCACAGGGATGGTGGGAGCCCCTCATAATGAGCTCAGCACAGGGATGGTGGGAGCCCCTCATAATGAGCACAGCACAGGGATGGTGGGGGCTCCTCATAATGAGAACAGCACAGGGATGGGGGGAGCCCCTCATAATGAGCACAGTACAGGGATGGTGGGGGCCCCTCATAATGAATACAGCACAGGGATGGTGGGGGGGCCCTCATAATGAGCACAGCACAGGGATGGGGGGAGCCCCTCATAATGAGCACAGTACAGGGATGGTGGGGGCCCCTCATAATGAATACAGCACAGGGATGGTGGGGGGGCCCTCATAATGAGCACAGGGATGGTGGGAGCCCCTCATAATGAGCACAGTGATGGTGGGAGCCCCTCATAATGAGCACAGCACAGGGATGGTGGGGGCCCCTCATAATGAGCACAGCACAGGGATGGTGGGAGCCCCTCATAATGAGCACAGGGATGGTGGGGGGCCCTCATAATGAGCACAGCACAGGGATGGTGGGAGCCCCTCATAATGAGCACAGGGATGGTGGGGGGCCCTCATAATGAGCACAGGGATGGTGGGAGCCCCTCATAATGAGCTCAGCACAGGGATGGTGGGAGCCCCTCATAATGAGCACAGCACAGGGATGGTGGGAGCCCCTCATAATGAGCACAGGGATGGTGGGGGGCCCTCATAATGAGCACAGGGATGGTGGGAGCCCCTCATAATGAGCTCAGCACAGGGATGGTGGGAGCCCCTCATAATGAGCACAGCACAGGGATGGTGGGAGCCCCTCATAATGAGCACAGGGATGGTGGGAGCCCCTCATAATGAGCTCAGCACAGGGATGGTGGGGGCCCCTCATAATGAGCACAGCACAGGGATGGTGGGAGCCCCTCATAATGAGCACAGGGATGGTGGGAGCCCCTCATAATGAGCACAGGGATGGTGGGAGCCCCTCATAATGAGCTCAGCACAGGGATGGTGGGGGCCCCTCATAATGAGCACAGCACAGGGATGGTGGGAGCCCCTCATAATGAGCACAGGGATGGTGGGAGCCCCTCATAATGAGCACAGGGATGGTGGGAGCCCCTCATAATGAGCTCAGCACAGGGATGGTGGGGGCCCCTCATAATGAGCACAGCACAGGGATGGTGGGAGCCCCTCATAATGAGCACAGCACAGGGATGGGGGGAGCCCCTCATAATGAGCACAGGGATGGTGGGGGGCCCTCATAATGAGCACAGGGATGGTGGGAGCCCCTCATAATGAGCACAGGGATGGTGGGAGCCCCTCATAATGAGCACAGCACAGGGATGGGGGGAGCCCCTCATAATGATAAATTCATCATAACGAACATTCGTAATTGTTATGAAAAGTTAACAAACCTAACGAAAATTCGTATTTCGTACGAATTTAAATTGAATTTCGGACACGAATTAGGAAATATGAATTAATTCTAATGCGAAATGGAACGGAACGAAACAAAACAATTTTATTGATGGCGCACATGTCTACTATATTGAGGCTCGATACCTCCATTCCTATTCCTGATACAATGGAGAGGGGTTAAAGAGGTTGTAAAGCTCCATTTTCAAGTTGTATGTATCGGTAAGCCAATAATAAGGTCTAGAATAAGGCTTACCTATAGGTACAGTAAATATCTCCTAAACGTGCGCCGATATCTACTTTGTACTGCGCCGATGATGTCATCGGCGCATGCGCTGCAAAGAAACGGCCCTCCGTCATGTTTCTTCACTAACGAGTGCCATGACCGGCGGCTCCATCCAATCAGCATGCGATCGCATCCCCAGCAGCGCCCCCTAGTAGCTATTGCATGAAATGGCGTACAGGTTTGTGATTCCGCACAATAGAGCCGACCTGCCGCAGTACATGTATGTTAGGCTCTCCGCGATTGGTTAAGGACAAACAAAACTTTTTTTTTTTGGTGAATAATATTGTGTTGCAACAATGATATTTCTTTCCCAATCCTTAGACAATTAAATGCAACAAAACTAAAAAAAAAATGCTTTTTTTTTGAGCAATGTTAGTTTAACCCCTTCAAAACCGGGCACTCCTCTCCCCCCTCTTCCTGCCCAGGCCGATTTTCAGCTTTCAGTGCTGTCACACTTTGAGTGACAATTACTCGGTCATCCAACACTGTACACATAGGACATTTTTATCATTTTCCTCCCACAAATAGAGATTTCTTTTGGTGGTATTTATTCTGGGAGATTTATTTTTTGCTAAAAAAAGACAGAAAATTATGAAAACAACTTTTAGAAAATTTTGTAAATAGGTAATTTTTCTCCTTCACTGATGGGCACTGATAGGCAGCACTTATTGGGGGCACTGATAGGTGACACTAATGGGCGGCACTGATGAGCACTAATAGATGGCACTGATGGGCTCTGAAAGGCGACACTTATGGGCACTGATAGATGGCACAAATAGGTGGCACTGATGGGCGCTGATAGGTGGCACTTATGAATCCTGATAGGCGGTACTTATGGGCACTGATAGATGGCACAGATAGGTGGCTCTGATGGGTGGCACTAATGGGCAGCACTGATGGGCACTGATGAGATGGCACTGAAGGGCACTGATGAGGAGGCACTAATATGCAGCACTGATGATCACTGATAGGCGGCGCTGATGGGCTCTGATAGGTGGCACTTATGGGCACTGACAGATGGCATGGATAGGTGGCACTGATGGGCACTGATGAGATGGCATTGAAGGGTACTGATGAGGAGTAGGGATGAGCCGAACACCCCCCGGTTCGGTTCGCACCAGAACCTGCGAACGGACTGAAAATTCTCACGAACGTTAGAACCTCATTGACGTCTATCGGACTCGAACGTTCGAAATACAAAGTGCTCATTTTAAAGGCTAATTTGCATGGTATTGTCCTAAAAAGGGTTTGGGGACCCGGGTCCTACCCCAGGGGACATGTATCAATGCAAAAAAAACTTTTAAAAACGGCCGTTTTTTCGGGAGCAGTGATTTTAATGATGCTTAAAGTAAAAAAAAAAAAAGTGAAATATTCCTTTAAATATCGTACCTGGGGGGTGTCTATAGTATGCCTGTAAAGTGACACGTGTTTCCCGTGTTTAGAACAGTCTCTGCACAAAATGTCATTTTTAAAGGAAAAAAGTCATTTTTTCGGGTCCTGGCAATATGGATGAAAATCAGTGAGACAAACGGCATGGGTACCCCCCAGTCCATTACCAGGCCCTTTGGGTCTTGTATGGATATTAAGGGGAACCCCGCACCCAAATTAAAATAACGAAAGGTGTGGGGCCCCCAGGCCCTATATACTCTGAACAGCAGTATACAGGCGGTGCAAACAAGACAGGGACTGTAGGTTTGTTGTGAAGTAGAATCTGTTTGTAATTTTGAACGGGTACATTTTTAACGTGTTTAGCTCCAGCCAAAAAATCTTTTTTAAGCTTTTTGGAAAACATAGGGAAGGGTTATCACCCCTGTGACATTTGTTTTGCTGTCTGTCCTCCTCTTCAGAAGATTTCACCTCACTTTTTGTCCCAATGACAAATGTTTTTTGAAAATTTGGGTTTTTTTGTGGAACAAGGATTGGAAAGCATCAGTGGAAAGGAGAAATGTTTTTCCCATATTAACTCTTACAGGAGAGAATTTCCCTTCCTAGGGGTAGATTTCATCTCACTTCCTGTTGTCTCCTTCCGTTTGTAAGTAGGAGTCGTTTGTAAGTTGGATGTTTGAAAGTAGGGTCCTGCCCTATATACTCAGCAGAAATTGGTGCCTTAGGTGTTGTTGTGGCCACAACACTGTAAGCCCTCACAGGGCCCTGCTGTGAAATATTAGATCAAGAATTGTAATTACATGCCCCTGTTGAACAAGGGCAGAAAAATTGGGCCTTTGGTGGTGGTGGTGGTGCCACAACACTATAAGTCCTCACTCGCTCTTGGTGGGTGCAGAAATGGGCCCTGCTGTGAAATATTAGATCAAGAATTGTAATTACATGCCCCTGTTAGACAGGGGCTGAAAAATTAGGCCTTAGGCACTGGTGCTGGTGCCACAACACTGCAACCCCTCACAGACACTCTAGTTGGAACGCAGGAATGAGCCCTGCTGCAAAGTATTGCATCAAAATGTGTAATTACACGCCCCTATTAAACAGGGACTGAAAAATTGTGCCTTAGGCACTGGTGGTGGCGCCCAGAACCAAAAATGTTCTTACAAGCTATCAGCGTGATGATTGAGGAGGAAGAGGATAATTACTCAGGATAGTCACTCAGCATCAGCATAGGCAGTCTTTGAAGGGATCTGAGAATTCAAAAAAAATTATTCGGTTACATCAGCATCAGGTGCTTGGTAGCTGGTGGTGATCCAAGACTGATTCATTTTTATGAAGGTCAGTCGATCGACCGAGTCGGCGGACAGACTCACCCTGTGATCGGTTACAAAGCCTCCAGCAGCACTGAATGTGCGTTCCGAAAGAACGCTGGATGCAGGACAGGCCAGTAGCTCAATTGCATACTGTGCAAGCTCTGGCCAGTGATCCATCCTCAAGACCCAGTAACCCAGAGGATTTTCGGTGGGAAAGGTGTCCAAGTCTGATCTTGCCTCTAGGTATTCCTGCACCATGTAAAACAGACGCTGGCGATGGTTGCTGGAACCGATCATACCTTGGGGCTGCGGACCAAAAAATTGTCTGAACGCATCGGTCAGACGGCCACCTTCTCCACCGCTCCTTCTTTGACTGACCGAAGCCTCAGCAACACGTTGTCCAGAAACAGGAGTTTGTAACCTCCCAGTCTTTGGGAACGGGCACAGACCTTTCTGCAAGGCCTCCCGAAGATGTTTCATCCTCTGCTCCCTCTGCGATGGCAAGATAAGGTCCGCAACCTTACCCTTGTAACGTGGATCAAGGAGGGTTGCCAGCCAGTATTGGTCCTTCTCCTTGATACCACGAATACGAGGATCCTTCACAGGCTTTGCAGGATCAGGGAGGCCATGCAGCGTAGGTTTGCTGAGGCATTCGGTCCGGAGTCCTCTGGGTCACTAAGGACAACATGGTCCGCAGCCACCTCCTCCCAGCCACATACAAGTCCATGTGTTTCTTGGGACTGATCCCTTAAAGACTGCTGCTGATGCTGAGTGCCAGGCTCCACCTCCATACTGACACAATCTTCCTCCTCCTCCTCCTCCTCTTCCTGTGTGATCGGCAGGCACGCAGGAACACTGTCTGGATAAAGGGGGCCTTGAGAGCTAAGGAAGTCCTCCTCTTCCTCCCTCTGTTCTGCCTCAAGTGCCCTGTCCATTATTCCACGCAGCGTGTGCTCCAACAGGTGGACAAAGGGGACAGTGTCACTGATGCATGCACTGTCACTGCTCACCATCCTCGTGGCCTCCTCAAATGGTGATCATGGCCCACTGGTATGGGGAAAAAAAAACAAGCTCCCCTGACCCTGTCCTGGTGCCATAGTCACACAGGTACTCATTGATGGCCCTCTGCTGCGTGTGCAGCCACTGCAGCATGGCCAACATTGAGTTCCACCTGGTGGGCATGTCACAGATTAGGCGGTTCTTGGGCAGGTTAAACTCCTTTTGGAGGTCCGTCAGCCGAGCACTGGCATTATATGACCGGCGGAAATGCACACTCCTGGCCTGCCTCAGGACATCCTGTAAGCCCGGGTACCTGCCCAAGAACCGCTGCACCACCAAGTTAAGGACGTGAGCCAAACAGGGCACATGGGTCATTTGTCCCTGTCGGAGGGCGGAGAGGAGGCTGGTGCCATTGTCGTAAACCACCATTCCTGCCTTAAGTTGGCGTGGCGTCAACCACCTCTGAACCTGCCCCTGCAGAGCTGACAGAACCTCTGCCCCAGTGTGGCTCCTGTCCCCCAAGCACACCAGCTCAAGCACCGCATGGCATCTTTTGGCCTGTGTACTTGCGTAGCCCCTTGAACGGCTACGGAGCACCGCTGGTTCCAAGGACAAAGCACAGGAAGAGGCCATGGAGGAAGAAGAAGAGGTGGAGGAGAGAGGTGTGTCACAATGATTAGCATTTTGGAGGCGTGGTGGCGGAACAACCTCCAACACTACTGCACCTTGTCCTGCATCCTTCCCAGCTGCCAGCAGAGTCACCCAATGCGCCGTGAAACTTAGGTAACGTCCCTGTCCATGCCTGCTGGACCATGAGTCAGCGGTAATATGCACCTTACCGCTGACCGCCCTGTCCAGCGAGGCATGGACATTGCCTTCCACATGCCGGTAGAGAGCCGGAATCGCCTTCCGTGAGAAAAAGTGGCATTTGTGTACCTGCCACCGAGGAACCGCACATTCCACAAACTCACAGAAGGGGGCAGAGTCTACCAACTGAAAAGGCAGCAGTTGAAGTGCTAGCAATTTTGCCAAGCTAGCATTCAACCGCTGGGCATGAGGATGGCTGGGAGCAAACTTCTTTCGGCGGTGCAGCAGCTGGGGCAGGGAAATTTGCCTGGTACAATCTGACGTCGGTGTACCGAAAGCAGATTGCCCACAAGTACTTGGCTGTGACACACCTAATTCTACACCTTCATTCCTCTCAGTGCAGGTCTCAGAGAGGACTGAAGGTATAGTGGGGTTGGAGATCTCAGCTGATGAGGAGCAAGGAGAGGTCCTCTTTGTTCTCTGGTGTGGGTCTTTTAGATACGCTTGCCAACGAACTGCATGGCAGGTCAACATATGTCTGGTCAAGCATGTGGTACCCAAGCGGGAGATGTTTTGG
Source organism: Aquarana catesbeiana (assembly GCF_042186555.1). NCBI lineage: Eukaryota > Metazoa > Chordata > Amphibia > Anura > Ranidae > Aquarana > Aquarana catesbeiana. Next base: position 2,177,602 of record NC_133326.1, on the reverse strand, counting down.
CCATGCGAGATACACTTGAGACATATGTTGCAAATAGCAGCGGTGCGATCCGATGCACTCGTCTCAAAAAAGGCCCACACCAATGAACTTTTTGAATAACGCGCAGAGACTGCAGCGCCCTGCACATGTGGAGCTTTGGGGTGTGATGCAGTCAATGTGCTGCCCTTAGGCTGGCCCCTGGAGGGCATCCTGCCTCGTTGGTGATGTGCCGCCTCCTCCTCCTCCTCTCTCCTATCAGGCACCCACTTTGAGTCAGTGACCTCATCATCCCCTCCCTCCTCATCACTGGAGCAAACCTGGCAGTATGCTGCAGCAAGGGGAGCATGACTGCCAGATTGCTGTCCTTCTTGGGCACCCCCTCTGTCCGTGCTCGTGTTACTGCCTTCATCGAGCTCAGTATCATCATCAGAGCCTTCCAAACCCTGGGCATCCTCCTGGAGCATGTGCCCAACACTGTGGTCAAACAGTTCGAGGGACTCCTCAGGAGGACATGGTGGGGCTAGGGAAGGAGTCACTGATGACATTGAGCCGAGGGAAGAGGCCGCTGCTTTGCCAGACAAAGTACCCTGAGCACGGGTGAGAGAGGATGGGGAGGATGAGGACGGCTTGGTCATCCACTCGACCAAGTCTTCCGCATGTTGCGGCTGAACACGGCCAGCTGCCGAAAAAAAGGCCAAGCGTGTCCCATGGCCACGTGCTGATGAGGATGCACCATCTCCACGACCAGCACTAGACACAGAGCCTGCTTGCCCTCTCTTATTGGCTTGTGGCTGTCTGCCTCTCCTTCTTGGCCTTCCAGACATACTAATGGCCTGTAGCTGCACTAAGCTGGAATATATATATATATATATATATATATATATATATATATATATATATGTACTGATACTCAGTGGCGTAGTGTGGGTTGTCAGCACCCGGGGCAAGGCAAGTAATTTGCACCCCCCCAACCTGCGGACTTTTAGCTATCCCTGAGTCCCTTCAAATACAATAGTACTGACCTACCTGATTCCTATACTGACCACTACACTGAGAACTACACTGTCCACTACACTACATTGTCCACTACACTGACCACTATACTATACTGACCACTATACTATACTGTCCACTATATTACACTTACCACTACACTGACCACTACACTGACCACCACACTACACTGTCCACTATACTGACCACTATACTACACTACACTGTCCACTATACTACACTGACCACTATACTACACTACACTTGACCACCATACTACACTGACCACTATACTACACTGACCACCATACTACACTGACCACCATACTACACTGACCACCATACTACACTGTCCACCATACTACACTGACCACCATACTACACTGACCACTATACTACACTGACCACTACACTACACTGACCACTATACTACACTATACTGACCACCATACTACACTGTCCACCATACTACACTGACCACCATACTACACTGACCACCATACTACACTGACCACCATACTACACTGTCCACCATACTACACTGACCACCATACTACACTGACCACCATACTACACTGTCCACCATACTACACTGACCACTATACTACACTGACCACTACACTACACTGACCACTATACTACACTATACTGACCACCATACTACACTGTCCACCATACTACACTGTCCACTATACTACACTGTCCACTATACTACACTACACTGACCACTATACTACACTATACTGACCACCATACTACACTGTCCGCTACACTACACTATACTGACCACCATACTACACTATACTGACCACCATACTACACTATACTGACCACCTACTACACTGTCCACTATACTACACTACACTGTCCACTATACTACACTGACCACCATACTACACTGACCACTACACTAACCACTACACTACAATGTCCACTATACTACACTATACTGACCACCATACTACACTGACCACTATACTACAATGACCACTATACTACACTATACTGACCACCATACTACACTGTCCACTATACTACACTGACCACCATACTACACTGTCCACTATACTACACTGACCACCATACTACACTGACCACCATACTACACTGACCACCATACTACACTGACCACCATACTACACTGTCCACTACACTAACCACTACACTGACCACTACACTGATCACTACACTAACCACTATACTACACTGTCCACCATACTACACTGACCACCATACTACACTGTCCACCATACTACACTGACCACCATACTACACTGACCACTACACTGACCACTATACTACACTATACTGACCACCATACTACACTGTCCACTATACTGACCACCATACTACACTGTCCACTACACTAACCACTACACTAACCACTATACTACACTACACTGACCACTATACTACACTGTCCACTATACTACACTGTCCACTATACTACACTATACTGACCACCATACTACACTGTCCACTATACTACACTGTCCACCATACTACACTGTCCACCATACTACACTGTCCACTACACTAACCACTACACTACACTGTCCACTATACTACACTGACCTCCATACTACACTGTCCACTATACTACACTATACTGACCACTATACTACACTGTCCACTACATTAACCACTACACTACACTGTCCACTATACTACACTATACTGACCACCATACTACACTGTCCACTATACTACACTGTCCACTATACTACACTGACCACTACACTACACTGACCTCCATACTAAACTACACTATACTGACCACTATGCTAACCACTATACTATACTACACTAACCACTATACTGACCACTACACTGCCCCCCATAGTGACACTACACTGACCTCCATACTATACTACACTACACTGTCCTGCCTACAGTCTCTCTCGCCCCCCTCCCTCCCCCTCCCAGTAACAAGACTCTCACTCACCTTCTTATCCTGGCTGCATCGATCCGAATGAGGAGGAGAACACAGCGGCGGCTCACTTTCTTCTCTCCCCCGCGCTCTGCTTGCTGCCATGTTCAGTGTCCAGCGCCCTGTGATTGGGTGTATGGGGGTCATGTGCGGAGGCGGGACGCTTCACATGACCCCCATACACCCAATCACAGGGCGCCGGACACTTAACATGGACGGCCGGAGCCCGGGGACACAAAATTAGAAATTAGGAGGAGGCAGCCAGTGACACATACTGGCGCCCCCTTAAATATCGAGCCCGGGGCCACGGCACCCCCTGCACCCCCCACGCTACGCCACTGCTGATACTGCAGCTAGCAAAATCAACTGCCTGCCTGTAGTATGAGAACACCACCAACCTTCTACAGGTAGCTTTAGCTGAACACTGTGCAGAGCTCGCAAAAAACTAACTTGTAGGTTTTGCTGAACACTGTGAGCAGGACGCACTGCACTAACTTGTAGGTTTAGCTGAACACTGTGAGGTGGACGCACCCCACTAACTTGTAGGTTTAGCTGAACACTGTGAGCAGGACGCACCCCACTAACTTGTAGGTTTAGCTGAACACTGTGAGGTGGACGCACCCCACTAACTTGTAGGTTTAGCTGAACACTGTGAGCAGGACGCACCACACTAACTTGTAGTTTTAGCTGAACACTGTGAGGAGGACGCACTGCACTAACTGTAAATAGTCTAGCTGCCTGACTGTGGCACTAATAGGATCAAAAGAACACCAGTAATTTTCTTCAGGTAGCTGTAAATACTGTAACAAGACAAGCCTGCCTGTCAGTAGGAAGATAATAGAAACGGATCTAGCTAAACTGAATACAGTGTGTATATATATATATATATATAACACCTGGGATGCATATATATACACAATACACTGTAAGTGCAGCTAACTGACTGACTGTTCTGCCTAATCTATCTAACTCAAATCAAATGTCACTGTCTGTCTCTCTCTCTCTCTCAATGAACACCGGAACACACACTACACAGGGCCGCCGTGCAGGCGGCCTTATATAGTGTGGGGCGTGTACTAAATCCCCTGAGCCATAATTGGCCAAAGCCTCCTTGGCTTTGGCCAATTACGGCTCTCTGTTCAGACGGTGCTGTGATTGGCCAAGCATGCTTGGCCAATCATCAGCCAGCAATGCACTGCGATGCCACAGTGAATTATGGGCCGTGACGCGCCACACGAATTTGGCGCGAAAGGCCTATATCGTTCGCAATTCGGCGAACGGGCGAACAGACGATGTCATTCCAGAACAATAGAACTGCCCCGCCCCGTCATCTCCCTATACTGGGGGGGGGGGGGGAGTGGTTAAAAATCGTGTTACTGCACATAAAAAGTGCGCATTCTATTCTGTAATTTGTTCTGATTAAAATTACATTAAAATCATTATTCTGATACAAATCACTGGAGTTATTTACAAATAAACAAAATTATTGCTTTCAATTTTGTGTTTTTTTAAAAGCAAAACGTGTAAATATAACAAACGAAGTAAACAAAAATTTTTTTAAAGCATTTGTTCTTCTGTCCCTTTGCTCCACCCTCTACCCACCTCCAAGTACCGTCCCTTGGTTCCACCCCCTACCCACCTCCGAGCACCGTCCCTTTGCTCCACCCTCTACCACCTCCGAGTACTGTCCCTTGGTTCCCCCCTACCTACCTCTGAGCACCATCCCTTGGTTCCACCCCCTACCCACCTCCAAGCACCGTCCCTTGGTTCCACCCCCTACCCACCTCCGAGCACCATCCCTTGGTTCCACCCCCTACCCTCCTACGAGCACCATCCCTTGGTTCCCCCCTACCTACCTCCGAGCCCCATCCTTTGGTTCCACCCTCTACCCACCTCCAAGCACCGTCCCTTGGTTCCACCTCTACCCACCTCCGAGCACCATCCCTTGGTTCCACCCCTTACCCACCTCTGAGTACCGTCCCTTGGTTCCACCCCCTACCCACCTCTGAGCACCGTCCCTTGGTTCCACCCCTTACCCACCTCCGAGTACCTTCCCTTGGTTCCACCCGCTACCCACCTCCGAGCACCGTCCCTTTGCTCCACCCTCTACCCACCTCCCAGTACCGTCCCTTGGTTCCACCCCCTACCCACCTCTGAGCACCATCCCTTTGCTCCACCCTCTACCCACCTCCGAGTAGCATCCCTTGGTTCCAGCTCCTACCCACCTCCAAGCACTGTCCCTTGGTTCCCCCCTACCTACCTATGAGCACCATCCCTTGGTTCCACCCCATACCCACCTCTGAGCACCGTCCTTGGTTCCCCCCTACCCACCTCCGAGCACCATCCCTTGGTTCAACCCCCTACCCTCCTTCGAGCACTGTCCCTCGGTTCTACCCCCTACCTACCTCCGAGCACCATCCCTTTGCTCCACCCCTACCCACCTCCGAGTAACGTCCCTTGGTTCCACCCCGTACCCACCTCCGAGTACCCTCCCTTGGTTCCACTCCCTACCCACCTCCAAGCACCGTCCCTTTGCTCCACCCCCTACCCACCTCCCAGTACCGTCCCTTGGTTCCACCCCCTACCCACCTCTGAGTACCATCCCTTTGCTCCACCCTCTACCCACCTCCGAGTAGCATCCCTTGGTTCCACCTCCTACCCACCTCCGAGCACCGTCCCTTGGTTCCCCCCTACCTACCTACGAGCACCATCCCTTGGTTCCACCCCATACCCACCTCCGAGCACCGTCCCTTTGTTCCCCCCTACCCAACTCCGAGCACCATCCCTTGGCTCCACCCCCTACCCTCCTCCGAGCACTGTCCCTCGGTTCTACCCTCTACCCACCTCTGAGCACCATCCCTTTGCTCCACCCCTACCCACCTCCGAGCCCCGTCCCTTGGTTCCCTCTACCCATCTCCAAGCACTGTCCCTTGGTTCCACCCCCTATCCACCTCCGTGCACTGTCACTTGGTTCCACCCCCTACCCACCTCCGTGCACTGTCACTTAGTTCCACCCCTACCCTTCTCCGAGCACCGTCCCTTGGTTCTACCCAACCCCAGTACCACCTTAGAATACAGAATCATGTATCATTGCAATTTGTAGGAATGTGTTAATGATAACAAGAAAAGCAGCACCATAGATCTCCTGAAGCCAGCAAAAATAGACCCCCACAACAACAAAAGATCCCCCTTCAGCAACTACATATCCCCCAGCATTAATACACCCCCACAGCAACAATAGATCCCCTAGCAGCCTGCATCATGAGACTCCTCCCTTAACAGTAGATCCCTCCCAGTAACAATTGCCCCCAAACAAAATAAAACACCCACCAGCAACAATAGACCCCCACCAACAATAGACCCCCACCAACAACAATAGACACCCCAACAACAAAAGATCCTCCTCTCACAACAACAGTTCCCCCAGCAACAATATACCCCCACAGAAACAAAAGATCTACCAGCAGCCTGCTTCAGTAGATGCCTCCCTCAACAGTAGATCCCCCCCAATAACAACTCTCCCCCCCCCACAAAATAAGACCCCCACCAGCAACAATAGACCCCCTGCAACAATATACCTCCACAGCAACAATATACGCCCATTGTAACAATAGATCTCCTAGCAGCCTACATCAGTAGAATCCTCCCTTAACAGTAGATCCTTCCAAGTAATAATTGCCCTCTAACAAAATAAGACATCCACCAGCAACAATAGACCCCCAAAAACAACAATAGACCCCGCCAACAACAATAGACCCCCGCCAACAACAATAGACCCCCACCACCAACTTTAGACCCCCGCTAACAACAATAGACACCCCAACAACAAAAGATCCTCCACCCACAACAACAGTTCCCCCCCAGGAACAACATACCCCCACAGCAACAATTGATCCACCAGCAGCCTGCTTCAGTAGACTCCTCCCTCAACAGTAGATCCCTCCAGTAACAACTCTCCTCCCCCACAAAATAAGGCCCCCACCAGCAACAATAGACTCCCTACAACAACAGACCCCCCCCAACAACAATAGGCCCCCTGCAACAATAGAGTCTCTGCCCTGCAACAATGGATCCTCCAGCCCACCCCTTGTCATTACATACATTTAGTGCTGGAGGTGCCTGAACTGCGTTCCCCCCACGTTCCCACTGAAAGAAATCCCTGGATTGGGGTGTCAATTTTTTTGCAATGCAAAGCACAGCAAAGTGACTGCAGCATGTGTGGAACCTGTAGCGGCTGCATGCTATCTTTTATGTGGGTAGTTGGGGGTTGGTAAAAGCGCAGCTCAGCCGCCACCACCCATGTGAATGAGGCCCAAAGGTCATTGATTGTGGATGGTGACCCAGGAGAATGCTGGGATGGGGGATTCAGAAGATAGAATTCTTCAATACTTTGTATCACTTCACAGTAATATTGTATATATTCCGGCTTCTTGTGAAGATTTGGAAGATGATTATTTCTATTTTCACAGCTTCACAGTTCATTTACACATTTCTGTTCATTTGTTTGCTGCAAAATTTATTTACAACGCTAGCTAAAATTTTAGGGGAATTTTACACCAATTGAGTTTAAAGCTGAACTCCAGAAATTCAGATCCTTGGTTAAAAAATGAAGGTAGTCTATGAGGTAAGTCCAACGAGGTGCGTGACATCTCCTGGGCTTATCTCTATTATTTATATCTGAATAGTTTATGGCTCTGCCGCACCATACACTGACACTCGGGGCTGTGAGAGAGGAGAGAGAGGCACACAGAGCAGCTATGCCCCTCCCCTTCCCCTGCCCAATCACCGAAGCCTTTGTATTATGTGAACTAATTCCCAATATACAAAGGTTTCTGTGAATGGGCAGCAGAGGGGAGGGGCATAGCTGTTCTGTGTGCCTCTCTCTCCTCTCTCACAGCCCCGAGTGTCAGTGTATGGTCCGGCAGAGCCATAAACTCATCAAATATAAATAATAGAGATACGTTCAAAAGATGTCCTGCACCTCCTTGGACTTAACTCATAGTGTGCCTTCACTTTTTACAAAGTGGCTGAATTTCTGGAATGCAGCTTTAAATAGAATTCCAGGCTGCCCATTCAGAGAAGCCTTTGTATTTTGTGGATGAGTTCACACAATACAAAATATTTTGTGACTGAGCAGGAGGAGGGGAGGGTCGAGTTATATCAGCTGCACTGAAAAATACAGAGATAGCTGACTTCTGGGAGTGCAATCCAACTGTCAGATATAAATAATAGAGATAAGCCCAGGAGATATTATACGCCTTGTTGGACAGGCAAGCCTCTGTAAGAAAGATGTATTTTCTTACCTATTTTCAGCCCCCTCCGATCTGGTCACATGATCCTCTGTGTCAACCACTGGCGGATGTAGGGGAGAGGAGGGAGCGCCGAGAACGGCTACAATTCTGGGTGCCAGAATAGGCTCACCCATAGGCTCCTTTGGATCATCCGTTCTCAGCTCTTCCTCCTCTCCCCTACATCGAGAACAGATGGTCCATAGGAGTCTATGGGTGAGCATATTCTGGCTCCCAGAATTGTAGCCGATGTCTGCATTCTCTCCTCTTCTCTGCAGCTGCCACTGGTTGACACAGGGATCACATGACCAGATCGGAGCGGGCTGAAAATAGGTAAGTACATGCATATTTGTTACACAGGTTAGTCGGCATAGGTGTTAGGAGGGGGGAGGGATAGTTCTAAGGCTAGATAGGTGTATAGCTGGAATTTCACTTTAAGTGCCAGATATGTTTTGTAAAGTCCAGATACCCTGGAAAGGAAGACACACCACCGCACCCAACCCGGCCCAAAAGGTGAATCAACAAGATGGCTTCAGCCAGACTCCACCTTTTCCTTTCCAGTGAATGCTGCAGAGCCAATAGATGGGCTCCTTATCCGCCTGTATCCTTGAGTAGGAATCACCAGAGTTGAAGTAGGTTTTGTCTGGAGAGGCACCCCAAGTTCCTAGGGGTTACTGTAATGTCCAAATATTGATTTTATAAAAAGTTGAGTTCATTAAGCATTAAGTATCCATCATGTTTCATGGGGTTCTGAAGGTCCCCCTTCATCAAGGTTTTGTGGAAGTGTGTGGGCGGGGGTTGGGTGGTCAGCCTCTACTCATTGTGAAGGGGTGGTACCAGGCTGGACTGTCTGTTGGCGATCTCTCTATTGAGTTTGCTGTATGACAAGTAATACTCTAATTCTCACTTTTTCTTTTTCTCTGTATCACTGCTGATTTGATGCGCCAAGGACAACCCAGCATAGGACTTCTGTGTCCTCTCCTATGGGCTCCAGGAGACATTTTGGGAAGCCTGTGTCAAATATTTGATACTAAGTTCCTGTGGGATGTTGGTGGCCATGTTGGTCTTCAATGTGTTATAAATAGCACAATCTGTGTCATAAAGGTTCCCTGAGAGGAAGTGAATTTAGGGACGATTTCCTATACTGCTTAGGGGAGATCGGTGCAGGAGTTAGCCCTTCTTCACCTTGGAGGTCTCACCCTGGAGGGTATCCTGAGTGGAGGAATTGGGTATTCTGACTGATGCATGCTTGCTCAGCATCAACCATCATGGGAACGATTTCAAGATTACCGAAGGTTCCTCATTGAAGGAAACCTCATTTTTTGGTGGTTCTTGCTGCTAGAAGGAACATTCGGAACAAAGCCCTCAAGAAAGCAAAGAGTACTGAAGTCACTGAGCTAAAGAAAAAAATGTGAAGGTCTTGCTTGTTTTCTGGATCTGTGAATTTTTGCTGATATTTTTCCCTCGTTTTTGCCAATCTGCAAAACTGTCCAGTAAGATTGGTAAACTGGTGTAAGATGAAGTGAAGAGAAAGAAGGGGGATTGTTGCGGTGCTTACAAATAATAATGGAAACCATTGATTTAGAATTATACAGTATCTGACAAAACTGAGTACACCCCTCACATTTGTGTAAATCTTTTCTTCTATCATTTCATGTGACAACACTGAAGAAATGACACTTGTCTACAATGTAAAGTAGTGAGTGTACAGCTTGTATAACAGTGTAAATTTGCTGTCCCCTCAAAATAACTCAACACTAGGGATGAGCCGAACACCCCCCTGTTCGGTTTGCAGCAGAACATGCGAACAGGAAAAAAGTTTGTTCGAACACGCAAACACCATTAAAGTCTATGGGACACGAACATGAATAATCAAAAGTGCTAATTTTAAAGGCTTATATGCAAGTTATTGTCATAAAAAGTGTTTGGGGACCCGGGTCCTGCCCCAGGGGACATGTATCAATGCAAAAAAAAGTTTTAAAAACGGCGGTTTTTTCAGGAGCAGTGATTTTAATGATCTGTGTGCTAATTATACCCTTTTTTTTTTACATAGGGGAGAGAAGACTCGGAGGACACCCCTCATCCGAGGAGAAGAGAGACGCCCCACTTCGGGAAGAAGGGGAAATACCACCATCCCAAGAAGAGCAGGAGGAGGAAGAAGATGTGGTTGAAATTGCCACCACAACAGGTGAGTGTCTGTGACCACAGGCTCAGGTAAGACATGGATACTGGCAGATTTTTGATATCTGTTTTTGTTTGGTTTCTCTTTTTTTAGGTGATCGAGATCCTTTCACATCCGAAAGTGCCCAGATGCTGATCGGGGAGATCATGGGGTGTAATTTGGAATTGGAGAACCTAAAGACAAAAATCAATGATGTGATTAAAAGAAATAATAACATCATTGATGTTTTGGGGCAAATTTAATACCCCACAAAATCACTTTTGTTTTTGTGTGGTACAATGTTCTAAATTTTTTTGTAGTGTTTAGAAAAGCCAAATTTGGAGGATGCACACAGTGTGCCAACATGTGCTATCTGCCATCACGGGAGATCAATGGACGCGTTTTGGGGGTGCAACCCCTTTCTCAATAATAAAGTAGCGTTGAGGAAGGGCTTGCTCCCCCAAAACACGTCCCTTGATCCCCCCTGATGGCAGATAGCACATGTTGACATTCGTAAATTGGTGTGCATCTTCCAAATTTGGCTTTTCAAGGGGTGATTTGACCCCATCTGAACGCTATATCAAACACAGTTCCTAAATACACATGTCTGATATTGCCTTCAGGTTTTACCATATGTGAACTTTGTAAGTTCAAGTTTTTGGTCTTTCTTGTTGGTTTTACACAGGCCTGTTTTATCGTAAATGGACATTTCTATTTTTGATAATGCCACCCCAAAAATTGTTATACAACAAACATGTTGGTTTGTTCTAAAAACCGTTTCTAAATGCACATGTGATTGTGCAGGTATTAAAAAGTTTGTCAATCAAGAATGTGTGGTTTATTGTCTCAACGCGACAACATTTTGTGGTGATGTAATTGCTGTTTTCGTAAAAAAATGGTGGTTATTTCCTAATGGCAAATCCTCTTTGCACTACAAGAGCATTTTCATTGCAGTTTTAAGAGCACTTGTAGTATAAAAAGTGTATACGCCTTTAGTAAATAACAGCCAACAGTGCTTTGTATAAGGTTACACAATCACGCCATTTTCAGGACTCCCCACATTGCTGTCAGGCTCAGCTAAAACAAACACAAGCAGTAAATGTCCACAAAGAATTTCTTTGTTTTTTTTTATTGGAAAAAGGCTTCACAAATTTGAAGGCATATTGATGGCCCCCCTACCCGCAAAGAACTCCAGGTATCGTAACCGGACATCACGGGCACTCAGGGAGGGCAAGCCAGGACGGCTGCTTTCAAGCGCCATCAGTGTTTCAGGTATCACTCCGGCCTCAGGCCCAACTGAGCCAGCATAGTTGGCCGAATGTTTGCTTAAAAAGTTATGGAGAATACAGCACGCCAGTATAATATGGTTCAGTTTATACTCCGCCATATGTCAGAAAGAGGCGGAAAGAGGCGAAACCTGCTGGCCAGGATTCCAAATGTGTTCTCCACCACTCTTCGGGCTCTGGCCAGCCGGTAATTAAAAACCCTCTGTTCCGGGGTGAGGGTCCTCATCGGGAATGGCCACATCAGGTGGTCCCCCAGCGCAAACGCTTCATCAGCAACGAACACGAATGGGAGTCCTTCCACATTGTCCTCTGGAGCTGGCAAGTCCAAGCTGCCATTCTGGAGATGCCTGTAGAACTCCGTCTGGGCGATGACTCCACCATCGGACATCTGGCCATTCTTCCCCACGTCCACATACAAGAAGTCGTAATTAGCCGACACCACCGCCAAAATCACAATACTATTGAACCCCTTATAGTTGAAATAGTACGACCCCGAGTTGGGTGGTGGGATGATGTGGACATGTTTCCCATCAATTGCCCCTCCGTTAGGAAAGTCCCACCGCTGGGCAAAGTGGGAGGCCACAGTCTGCCATTCCTGTGGCGTGGAAGGAAACTGTTGAGGAAAACAAAAATAAATTAATATTTTTGCACAGAAACATGGCAAGCAGATTAGACACAAACATTATGGGGCAACCTCCAGATAGCATTTATTAAGGGGAATTTAACAACACCAAAGTCTAAGGTACACCTATCATATTCCCCCTTCCCCCCTCTCATGGGCCATTTCAAACATTATGGGGGGTGTGGAAATCTTGTACAGGTAACCCTCTTCACTTCATTGAGAGATGAATGCCTAAATACAGGGTATTACTTGGAACAGCCCCTCAGTTACACTATTGGCAGTCCACTGGACAGGTAAGAAGTGTCAGAATACAAAGATATAAATACACACTGTACACATTTGAGCACATTTGAACATTCTGCTATTACCTATCAAGATAATAATAGCATCTTAAAAATTCAAACAGTACCATTGGAAAGTATACAGGCAGGCCCTTGCACTGCATGCTTTGGGGAATTCATCCATAAATCTGACCAGTAAAGAGGTGGGTATAGTGTGTATGGGTTTGGCAAAGTCAGCAGATAGATGATTGAGGATAGAGAATTGGGATCAGCTGACTTAGCAGTTGGGGGAGGGAGGGTTACTAAAAATGATTTTGGGACACCACAAAAATTAAGCCTCTGCCACTCTGCCAGAATTTAAAGCAAAAATAACATTTCTAAACATTTTAGGGGGTGTTTGGGGTAAAGCACTACTATGGAGCTGAAAAAATACATTGTTAAGTGACTACATGAGGTGAATATAGGGCCAGGAGACACCATGCTGGGGAGGTTATTGAAGGCCAATCTGTATGAAGGACCTAAAAAAATAATGACATAAAAATCCAGCATGCATGAGGACAAAGGGGACATTCACAGCAGATTCCAATCATGGTAATTAGGGAACGAGGAAAGAAATACAATATGTTATCAAACATTAAATACAATAAAATGTGACATTAAAGGATAAAAATCTTACCTTCATATACTCCTTCTGCAGGACCTGGATGATGGCAGAACAGGTCTCTGGGATAATGATCCCCAGAGCCTGGGGGGAGATGCCTGTCGAGAACTTAAAGTCCTGCAGGCTTCTCCCTGTCGCCAAATACCACAGGGTAGCGACCAACCTCTGCTCCGGAGTGATGGCTTGCCTCATGCAGGTATCCTGCCTGCTAATATAAGGGGTCAGCGAAGCCAACAGACGGTGAAACACAGGGTCCGTCATCCTGAGAAAGTTCCTGAAATCATCAGGATTATTCTCACGGATCTCACGAAGCAAAGGCATATGAGAGAACTGGTCACGCTGAAGCAACCAATTCTTGGTCTATGAACTCCTCCCCACCCTGTTCATGGACTGGACTTGTGTCAAGGTCAGGACCCCAACACCAAGCCCCCGCACAGCACGAACTCTACGAGGAGTAGGCATTCCGAACTATGGCTAGAAAACGGTCAGCTGCTCAGAACGGCAAGGCCTGTGAAGAGCGACCTGAAAAACAGTAACGAACGAACAAGAATACAATTGTATTAATTAAAGTCACGCGGAACTTGCTTGCACGCACTGAAGAGCAGATACAAACCCACAAGCACAAACTGAACGGCAGAAAACGATCTGAAAGCCACGAGTCTGAAATAGCGTGAATCGTCTCTCACCAAACTTTTACTAACACGAGATTAGCAAAAGGAGCCCAAAGGGTGCCACACTTGGTTCTGAACCGGCCTTTTCTAGTCTCGTCGTACGTGCTTGACGTCACTTAGCGATCGGAAATTCCGACAACTTTGTGCGACCATGTGTACGCAAAACAAGTTTGAGCCAACATCCGTCGGAAAAAATCCTAGGATTTTGTTGTCAGAATGTCCGAACAAAGTCCAACCGTGTTTACGGGGCATTATAGTTTAGCAACAGCTGGAGGGCCACCACCTGGAGACCCCTGTCATAGAGACTTATCCAAAGCGACTTGGAGCTGTGTTAACTGCAAAAGGTGGCTCTACAAAGTATTGACTTTAGGGGGGTGAATAGTTATGCACATTGACTTTTTCTGTTATTTTGTCCTATTTGTTGTTTGCTCCACAATAAAAAAAAAAACATCTTCAAAGTTGTGGGCGTGTTCTGTAAATTAAATGATGCAAATCCTCAAACAATCCATGTTAATTCCAGGTTGTGAGGCAACAAAACGCCAAAAAATGCAGAGGGGGTGAATACTTTAGCAAGGCATTGTACTTTGTGGAGAACAAAGATCCTTGAAAGGAAACATTGGCCAGTCAAGAATGGCCAATCCAATGAGGAGAAAATGAACAGTTCAAGTTCAGCCGTTAAATTAAATTTGAAATGAACAAACCTGCCTAAAAGAGCAGAAAAGGAAATCTTTGCAGCAGTTTACAGGATGGCTCCGGAAAGGTTCATCGTTGTCATGAATTATACATGGTATGCAAGCAAGATAAATCTAACAGAATAATGTATAGGGTGATGAGCCCAGCGTTGCTTTATAATAACTACAGTGGAATCTGTGTTACAACACTGACATGAAATATGCATGCACCCCGCCATCAGGTCAGTGCACCCAGCACTGTGCAGTACATGGGCCTGGGAGATATGGGGGGTCTTGTTTCTTTTATAAGTTTGATATTATGTTTATTCAATATACACATTTAGTCCTTCTTGAATATTTTTGCTCTGGATAATAAAGTTTGTTCTGGAACAATGTGTTGGGGTGAGTTTGTGACAATTTTTCATTTAGAGCCAGCAGTTCCTAAAAGAACTGCTGGCTCTAAATGTCCCCAAATTCAGTGCACACACAGCCAGACATGCAGCATCTTCATCATTCTCACTGGCCTGAATAAACAGTCTAGGGGTTTCTTTTGTATTTTTATTGCTGGGTTAAACTTTAATGAGTTCAGAGGGGAACATGGGACATGAACTGAATTTACCGAGGACACTTCTCCTCTCACTATTCTATCATAGAGCTTCTGCAAAGTACACTATTGGCTGAGAAGGTACCCAGTGTGACGGACTCCGGACACCCCAACTGGGTATCTCCACCAAGAAGCTGCTTTCCAAACTCTGGAACACGAGGTCAGTGAATATAGCTATAGTTACCTCCAAAGAAATCGGCAACACCAGTTTTGGAGGAAACCAGAAGAATAACTGATTTATTAGAAAAAGACAATGAATTTATACAGAAATCCATGAGAGAAGGGCTACTCCCATTATCACAGACAATGGCCACCTCAGGTTGTAGAGCTAATCCTATTATCATGGACAATGGCCACCACAGACAGTAGAGCTAATCCTATTATCATGGACAATGGCCACCTCAGACAGTAGAGCTAATCCTATTATCATGGACAATGGCCACCTCAGACAGTCTGGCTCCTCCATAGGAATACCTTATGCATATGAAGCCAAAAGCCAATTAGTGACCAGCTCCTTCTGGATTAAAGTAGAATTATGGGCAAAACTTTAGTTTTTTTTTTCATTTTGGATAGAGTAAGGGAGGGTTATGACCACTGTCAGTGTTACATGACCGCATAATTGTCTTTCAAAATGTGACAGTGCTGAAAACTGAAAATTGGCCTGGGCAAGGGGGGGGGGGGGGGTGTATGGGACTGCCTGGTATTGAAGGGGTTAAAAATTAATTTAAAACGTTTTTTTTTTTTAGCTTGTGGTGTTCGGAAACAGTTTAGCTCCCCTTTAATAACATGGAATTTTTTGGGGGGAATGTTGATGGTTTCGGGACACACAGGGGATGGACATCTTTCTTTTTTTTCTGATTCCTATTAATAATGATAAATAAATGGAATGACTAAAGTGACTCTTCTCCCTCCTCCCTCTCTCAGACTCGGATTGTGTCCCGGAATGACCTCCAGCCTTCATCATCCCTTCCATGACTAGTAGACGTTTCTTGCTCATCGCCGAGTCACTATCTAGACATTCCGCTTCGGGGCGTTGGAAATTTTATGTATATTAAAAGCATCTCTGAAACTCCAAACTCTCTACATTCATAGAGGACAATACTCTGCCACTGCTAGGATTATATCGATTGTATCTTAGTCTGTATCTTATCCTATGTTCCATTATCTTCCATTTCTGCTATGTATCAAGTATTGCTAAAGATTAAATTTAGGCCGGGTTTACACACATGCAAATTGGATGTGGTTTTTCCCCGCATCCAATTCACACAGCAGGAGAATGTGACCAGTTCTCTATGGAGTCGGTTCACACGTTTTTGCCTCTGTTTCAGGGCCGAATGCAGGCAAAGACTCCACCCTGATTCATCCCTGAGACAGAGAACAGGGACGGACAGCGCTGCGATTCGCGTCCGGTTTAGGTGTGAACCCG
This sequence comes from Aquarana catesbeiana, assembly GCF_042186555.1. Taxonomy (NCBI): domain Eukaryota; kingdom Metazoa; phylum Chordata; class Amphibia; order Anura; family Ranidae; genus Aquarana; species Aquarana catesbeiana. The sequence goes on along the minus strand of NC_133326.1, from coordinate 2,161,029 downwards.
GCCTTAAAGAAAAATTCTAAGTTCTAAGGAATGTCCACCCTTTGTGAAGGTAACCTGTTCCTGATCTTCATCATGTACTGGGAATATTTTCTCTGCGTGATATATAGCGCCCTCCTAGGGTGGGATGCCAGAAAAATGTAGCTCTTGGTTCCTTCTGTAATACAGGAAGCAGGAGATTATTTGCTCTAGCCTGTTCCATTTCTCACAGGCTCAGAGTTAGATTGATTCCCCCTGTATCGGAATGAAGCTTCCAGAGCTTTGTGCAGGAGATTCAAAACAACCAGCCTGAATATTTATCAGGTTCCAGCCAATCCCTGGAGAGAAGTTTCCGGTAAGGGTTTGGAATGGTGATAAATAGGCTGAAACACTGGAGGACTGGGTTCTTCTTCCCAGGTGGTTTCCAAAAGACAGAGGAGCTGCTTCCCCCAGGCAGCCCATTGTCTGAACCGCTGATCTAGGAGGCCTCAGAGGTGCCAGGACCAAAGGTCCAATTTAACTTTGCTCAGAGCTGATTGCAGAACCCCACCCCAAGGGATCTGGTTCTGAGAGGTGCTATCTAACTAACTGGACTGTGTCTGGAGGAAGCTGGAAAGTGGCAGCTATCATGAGGACTTGTGAGTCCCTGTGACTGGGTAGTGCACTGGAAGCTGCACTGAGTACTGGCAGATGTTTATTGGCACAAGGTAACCAGATGCCAAAAAGACTTGCCCCATGGTCTTCAGTTGTGAGGCCGTAGACTGTTCAATACTAATTACTACCTCCAGGGAAGATTGTCCTCTACTACTAAGTACTGAGCATTATGGAGTATCCCATGCCTAAACCCCTTTCTCCTGTTGAATTTCTTCACACAATAAAATACCCAAAAGACATCCCCTAGAACAGGGGTAGGAAACCTTTCAGAGGTTGAGATCTACCTCGACAATATGGAGAAAATCAAAGATCCTTGGAGGGGTGGTGCCCTTTAAAAAAAAAAAAAAAACACAAGTCCCCAATAAAATGATGGCATGAAGAGCACAGAATCCCTGCCCCCTTCACATCACTTCACCAAGTAATGTAATCTGTCACCCCACAGTGTCCTCTGCCCCCTCCCCTCAGTAGTGTCCTGTACCCCTAAAGCAGTGTCCTCTGCCCCCAAATCAGTTTCCTCTGCCCCCCCCAAATCAGTTTCCTCTGCCCCCCCAAATCAGTGTCCTCTCTCCCCCCTCCACACAGTAGTGTCCCTTGTGCCCCCAAAGCAGTGTTCTCTGCTCCCCCCTAAAGTAGAGCCCTTTGCCCCCCCTAAAAACAGTGTCCTCTGTCCCCCTCCCCACAGTAGTTTCCTCTACCACCACAAAGCAGTGTCCTCTGCTCTCCACTACAGTAGTGGCCTCACCCTCTCTTCCACCCTCCCCCAATGTTGTCCTCTGCTCCCCTGAAGCAGTGCGTTATTATCGCAATTTGAAAAGTCGTAAATTCGAAAATTCATAAATTGGTAAATTCGCCAAAATTTGTAAATTCGAAAATAAGAAAGAAAATCAAAAAATATGAAAGAATAACTAACTAATAACTATTAAATTATAGGTATTGGAATTTCCTTGCAAATTTGGCTGTTAGTGAACGTAACAAATACAAATTTATTCAAAGTTATGAATTATCTTAAATAACGAATGCTGCATCTAAACAAATGGAACGGAACAAATTAATAATAAAAAGTTTTTTACTAATATTAATTTGTTACGTTCCATTCATTTTGATACGGCATTCATTATTTTGGATAATTCGTAACTTCGGATAAAATTGTATTTGTTACGTTCGCTAACAGCCAAATTTGCAAGGAAATTCCAGTACCTATAATTTTACAGTTAGTAATAGTTAAGTTATTATTAGTTAGTTATTATTTTAGATTTAAAATTTTTTGGGTGTTCGGATTTTCGAATTTTCTAATTTACGAATTTTCAAATTTACGAATTTAGAAATTTTTGAATTGATGAATTTTCTATTATTTTAATTTACGAATATTCGGAAATATTTGTTAAATGGGCTTTCGTTAATTCAGGTATTTCCGAATTAACAAATTTGTCGAAATTCGCTAAAAGACGAATTTGGAACAAAACAAATTGCACATGTCTACTCCTGTTACTGTGCAGCGTTTTGGAGTATGCCATGCCCCTAACCCCTCTCCTGTTCAAAGTTCTGCAGCAATAGGTTCCAAAATGGCATGCCCTAGACTGAGTTATTGGAGCCGGAGTGTATGGACTGGTGCTTGTGTTGGTGGGCAGGCTTTATATTATTAGGGAAGAACCAGGTGTTACCAGTGGCCACTGCGGGGGTAGCACTACGCACAAGCCTCTTATAAAGATACAGTGGAGTGCGGTATTGTGGCTGATTGGGTTGCAGGTACAATTCTCTGACCAGGTTGTAGTCAGAGTTTCCAAGCAGAGGATTGGTGGTGTATTTGATCCTCAGCAGTTGTTGTCATCTTGTGAGGTGACCTCAACAGCAGCCCCTTATCTCTCCAATGAGCCACATATAATATTTATGACACGTGATTGTAACGGAACGTCCCACACTCCACTTGAGTGCTTTTGTCATACACCGCTTCCTTCCATCCTGAATATAGATATCAGATATTCCAACCGCTGACAACCAAGAACTAGGCAGTACTCGTTTTGGCTGCTGAACATGAACTGTTTATTGAAACACAGGTAACACTCAGGACAATCCCCCCTCCCTTTGCATTCAGGGCTGGGTAGCCTGTCCAATCAGCAGGGAGAGCTGTTGGAGGAATTCCCCCGTCCCTCCTCACAGCAAACACACATACACATCCCATAATATTTTTCTCCCAAGGCAGACAGACACAATAGAACAATGGAATACAGCCACACCTCAAACGACCCAGCAAAGAGTCCACAACAGTATGGGATAATATACAATATATACACAACATTCCAGTTGTGGTTGCACAGCAAGTCCGATTAGTACAGATCAGATCAGACTGGGGTTCTCGGCCACCCTGTGCCCCTAATAGACACAGGGTTACTTACACATAGGCGAGGCCGGGCAAGAAGGACAAGGAGATTCCAGTGCTCTCCAAGAGAAGCTGGGTACCACAAGCCCTACGCCCAAAGTGACTCCCGTCACAGTGATGCTATGGAAAACTGTCATAGACTGAAGACTTTCTAGAGGATGGTCAGAGATTGTTCTACTGCAGTGGTTGGAGATGAAAGTCATGTTATAGTAGACCATCAAAGGTTTGGGACAAGTTGCATGAAACCACTACAATTATGGGACTCTTTACAAATCAATGCTCCCTCTATTGACTGTCGGGGTCCAAGGGCCACTATTCACACACTAAAAGGCCACTCGTGGCCCTCAACTTGCATGTTGGGCACCAGGGGTCTACAGGAATTGCTCTTTACAGATTTTCAATACAGCTGAAAGACAAAGGCCGCTCCAACAGGTAAATTGTCTGAAATCTGTAGGATCAGAGGTGGAGATAACCATTCCTGAACAACAATGACCATTTATCATGAACTGTGATATAAAAGATTTTCTGCAAAGTCGGTTTTATTGTTCCTTTTATGCCAAATAAATCCATATTATCTTCAGATGGAGTCCGAGGATGAAAACACGGAGATTGACAGCAAAGTGACATTTCGGAGCCTTTGAATGAATGAATCATCTATTAATTCACCTCCTCTGATTAGCCAGTGACATTATTACAGCCTCACGCACACCCTGGAAGACTGACATTTCTGTGAACCCGAGCAACGTCCTCAACTCTTCTCTCCACTCTCACCCCAAGGGCAAGTTATGGATCACAAAGTGATGAATATTAAAGCTGAACAGATTTGTGTGGCCGGGCAACGCCAGCGTAACATGGAGTCCCCAACTGACACCTTCCCGAGGATGCCTGATATTTTACTCTTCAACTTTAAGACTTTTCTCTTGTTGTTTTCACCCCAAGAACGAGGTCAGGATCAGAAAGAATGGAAATAGAAGCCCAAAAATAATCTTTGTGTGGACAATTACTGCAGCGCCTACTAATAATAGATACTATGTGTACGATATAAATATATAATTACACAATATAATACATATATAATAAATAAACATGGATACATATATATATATTAATGCTAATACTTGACAGATTTTTTTTTTTAATCTTCCTACAAAAAGCACCCTTTAGAAAAAATACACCACACATCCATACATTTAAAGCTAATCTCCAGGCAAACATCTAAATGAACAATTAAAAATAAATAATGTGGGAATGGTTTAATCTGCTGAAAGATACGTTATTCTGTTCTACCAGTCATGTGATCTATACCCCCCCCCCCGCCAGACAATCTGGCCAGGTTCTCCACATAGGAGGCAGGTGCAGTTAGCCTCCCCGCCTGTAGGTGGCTCTGTGAAATTATTACAAGGTAAGGGGAGACTCATAAGGGAATGTGTCCCTTAGAGCTGTGGTCTCCAAACTGCAGCCAAGGGGCCAGATACAGCCCTTTGCTTACCTTTATCAGGCCCCTAGGGCACTATTCCATCTAATGACACTAACAATAGGACATAATTAATGTCACTGACACCAACAATGGGGTACTATTCCACCCACTGACACTAAGGATAGGGCGCAAACGATAGGGCCCCATTGCTGGTATCAATGGAAGGAATTGTACCCCATTGTTGGTGTCACTGATCTCAATGACAACAACAATGGGGTGTCGCGTCACATTCGGCTACCCATCACATTTTGCTACCCGCTGGAGTGCGCATGTGTGATGCCGCTATATGTGTTCCAACACTGTTGTAAGACCACTTTGCCACAGGGCTTTGCTCACCACTCTCCGGGCACAGCCTCACTTCGCTCGACATAATTATAATCTAACTCTATGTCCACTTGGATGGTGGGGCTTGAACCTGGACTCAGGCGGGTGGCCATAAAATTCTGAACGAACGCAGATTGCCACTGTGTTGAAACGCATATGTCGGCGTCGCGCATGCGCAATCCAGCGGGTAGCCAAATGTGATGGGTCACCATATGTGACACTACAGGGGCACAATTCCTACCAATGACACCAATGATGGGGCACTATTCCTCCCACTGACGCCAATGATGGGGCACTATTCCTCCCACTGACACCAATGATGGGTCACTATTCCTCCCACTGACACCAATGATGGGGCACTTTTTCTCCCAATGACACCAAAGATGGGGTATAGTTTAGTCCCACTGATGCTAGGACATTTTCTACTCCCCCTGGCCACTATCCGGCCCTCCTAAACTCTGAAAGACAGTAAACTTTGTTTAGAAAGCTTGGAGACCCCTGCCTTAGAGATTCTATACAGTTCCTCAAAATTAGACATGGTCTGATTAGACACTGAACTCTCAAGAGACTTTGGCAGCCATTTTGGGTGAGGGAACCTTTTAGATAAGGAAACCCATGTTACTTCTGGTGGGTGCGTGGTCAGGGACAGAAATCCGTTTGTGAGGGAAAGTGCTTAGCCCAAGGAGAGGATCCAGCTGAGAAGGGACAGCTCAGGGCAGGCTCCTTGGTCATTGTTGATACTCCAGTGTACACAGCTGGTCACTATAGTAGAATTGTAATCTATAATCTGTAATCTATACAATACCACACAATAGCATTGCCTGCCTTAGGACTTCCTCCTACTAATGCATTTCACCCAATAGAGCTTAGTTGTAGAAATCTCTACAACTAAGCTCTATTGGTAGAAATGTGTTAGATGGATGGTCCTAGGTCAGGAACTGCTATTGTGCATGTAGCCCATGGTCCACAGTGCTGCCCTGTTTGGCAGCAGGGACTGGGCTATTATAACTGCTGCTGCCCTACACTTCTTCTCCTCCTCTCAAGCAGGACTGTATGCAGCCACAGGGAGAGCTGGAGGAAAGTCCCGTCCACCACCTGGGAACACAGAGAGGAAGAGGAAACTGAGCTGCTATGAATTGTGGGAAGGAGAGAGCCAGCTGGGTGCAAATCTGACTTGTGGTAGATGTCGTTTCCAGACAGACTTAACCTGTATAACAGATTGGCAATGGTGTTGTCACGTACCTGGTCAGAGGCTGAAGAGCTGTTAGGGCTTCCTTTGCGGCTGAGTGCAGAGCACCCCTCAAGGTGGTGACAGGAGGTGCTGCACCCCAAAGAAACATGGGTTGCCATCTGTGGTAGCCTGGAGAGCTGAAATGACCAGCTGGAGAGGGCATGACAGAGCAGGATCGGCTGTGGGGCAGGTGTCTCTCAGGAGTTGTAGGTGAGTCTTGGCAGCAGGGAAAGGTGGCAAGCAGATTCAGGAGCGAGGCCAAGGGTAATGCACAGAAGGTCTGTCAGGAATAGAAGCAGGTAGCAGTGTCTGGAACAAGCCGAGGGTCATGAACAGGTAATCAGGCAGCAGTGAAGTCAGTAGAACAAGCTGGGGTCAGAGCCAGGAGTGGAGATAAGACAGGTCCAAAGGCAAGCCAATGCGGCCATGCTGGGTATTGGCAAAAGTGCCAGTTCTTCTCCGGTTAGTCCCCTGACATGTATTCTACACATACGGTACCAAAATGACTGGGGCTCTGTGCAGAGGAAACAGAAGATCTGTTGTCAGGCCAATGCATCAGGCATGCAGAGAGGCAGAGCAGCGGGCATCTCTTGGTAAATGAGCATGCCACTGCCGCAGACCGGTGCTACCGCTCGATCGATTGTGGGAATACCATTGTTTCTTAACTGGTTCTGCCGACTGACCTTTGGGGAGAATGCTGCTACTGCTGGCTTCGCAGAGCTACTGAAGGAGTACAAAGTGAGACCAGCTGTCCCCCATGAGTTGGTAAGAGGCCCCTGGCCAAACCCTGCAGCACCCCATTAAAGAGAAACGGTATTGTTTGCTTGGGACACAGTGCAGTTGCCTAAACCTGGAATAGGGGGAACCTATCTTGGCTGAGCCAATGCTTGATCTGGGTCCCAATGTGCTGGAAAGCAGGGAAATTGTTTAATACAGACTGAGTGTTATTGTAACTTTGTCCCATAGGCAAGAACCTCCCTAGTATAGAATTTTAGGGGTCATCCTCTGGACCATTAGCATATTGTCATAACCGTGTATGGCGAGGCATGTTCTGGGGTACACAGTGTGCTTGAGTCAGAGGTGGTGAGGATATTGTAGGAGACAGACCGTGCTGTGTCAGGGCTGGGCTCAGCCCTTCCTTCTCTGAGCTGGCCGCTCAGCTGTCGGCTAATTGCCAGCTCCCATCTCTCTCCACAGTTACTCAGCTGTTGATGATCCTGTTCGTCAGTCCTGCCTACTTTAGCCATCCAGTCCAGAGAAGCTCTGTCTTCGCCTTGGTCAACAACACAAGAAACATCTCCTGCATTCCTGTTTAAAGACTGGCTTTGCTGACATCCCTTCTGGCTCCAGATCCTGCTTGCTGTTTCACTACACTGATTCCTGACCTTCTGGCTTGGCTGAATATCTGTTCCGGTTACCAAACTATTGCCTATGTTTTGACTATGTTTGTTCTTTTTACTTTTATTATTAAACAAGTGTGATTTAACTGTACTTCTGTCTCGGTCTGATTTCATGGTTTCTGACAGTAAGCTGTTAGCAGAACATTTTCCCACCACATTAGGAATGCAGAGAAGTGGAGTAGTGGACATCTCTTGGTACATGAGAATGTAATTGTCACTGACTGGTGCTGCTGCCTGATCAATGGGATGCATGCAACATGCAAAATCCAGGATATTGCTGCACTCCATGCTATCTTTATTGAAGCATTAAAATCCCATCACAGGTATTACAGGAGCGTAAAAGGTAACGCGTTTCGCGCTAAAGTCAGCACTTACTTAAACCCCCTTAAATAGTCCCTCTACGCGCTAAAGGGCAGGGTTTCTTAGATTTGTGCGTCTGCACACACAAATTTCCTTACATATATACAGTATCTCACAAAAGTGAGTACACCCCTCAGTCACATTTGTGTAACTCTTTTCTTCTATCTTTTCATGTGACAACACTGAAGAAATGACACTTGTCTACAATGTAAAGTAGTGAGTGTACAGCTTGTATAACAGTGTAAATTTGCTGTCCCCTCAAAATAACTCAACACACAGCCATTAATGTCTAAACCGCTGGCAACAAAAGTCAGTACACCCCAAGTGAAAATGTCCAAATTGGGCCCAAATTGTCAATATTTTGTGTGGCCACCATTATTTTCCAGCACTGCCTTAACCCTCTTGGGCATGGAGGTCACCAGAGCTTCACAGGTTGTCACTGGAGTCCTCTTCCCCTCCTCCATGATGACATCACAGAGCTGGTGGATGTTAGAGACCTTGCGCTCCTCCACCTTCCGTTTGAGGATGTCCCACAGATGATCAATAGGGTTTAGGTCTGGAGACATGCTTGGCCAGTCCATCACCTTTACCCTCAGCTTCTTTAGCAAGGCAGTGGTGGTCTTGGAGGTGTGTTTGGGGTGGTTATCATGTTGGAATACTGCCCTGCGGTCCAGTCTCTGAAGGGAGGGGATCATGCTCTGCTTCAGTATGTCACAGTACATGTTGGCATTCATGGTTCCCTCAATGAACTGTAGCCCCCCAGTGCCGGCAGCACTCATGCAGCCCCAGACCATGACACTCCCACCACCATGCTTGACTGTAGACAAGACACACTTGTCTTTGTCCTCCTCACCTGTTTGCCCCCACACACGCTTGTCACCATCTGAATCAAATAAGTTTATCTTGGTCTCATCAGACCACAGGACATGGTTCCAGTAATCCATGTCCTTAGTCTGCTTGTCTTCAGCAAACTGTTTGTGGACTTTCTTGTTCATCATCTTTAGAAGAGGCTTCCTTCTGGGATGACAGCCATGCAGACCAATTTGATGCAGTGTGCGGCGTATGGTCTGAGCACTGACAGGCTGACCTCCCACCCCTACAACCTCTGCAGCAATGCTGGCAGCACTCATACATCTATTTCCCAAAGACAACCTCTGGATATGACGCTGAGCACGTGACCTCAACTTCTTTGGTGGACCATGGTGAGGCCTGTTCTGAGGTGAACCCGTCCTGTTATACCGCTGTATGGTCTTGGCCATCGTGCTGCAGATCAGTTTCAGGGTCTTGGCAATCTTCTTATAGCCTAGGCCATCTTTATGTAGAGCAACAATTCTTTTTTTCAGATCCTCAGAGAGTCCTTTGCCATGAGGTGCTATGTTGAACTTCCAGTGACCAGTATGAGAGAGTGAGAGCGTTAACACCAAATTTAACACACCTGCTCCCCATTCACACCTGAGACCTTGTAACACTAACGAGTCACATGACACCGGGGGTGGGGGGGGGGATGGCTAATTGGGCCCAATTTGGACATTTTCACTTAGGGGTGTACTGACTTTTGTTGCCAGCGGTTTAGACATTAATGGCTGTGTGTTGAGTTATTTTGAGGGGACAGCAAATTTACACTGTTATACAAGCTGTACACTCACTACTTTACATTGTAGACAAGTGTCATTTCTTCAGTGTTGTCACATGAAAAGATAGAAGGAAAGATTTACACAAATGTCACTGAGGGGTGTACTTACTTTTGTGAGATACTGTATATATATTTGAGGGGTTGTTGCCATTTTCCTTTCTCTGGTTGCTGCACATATATACAGTATATATATTGTCACAATAAATATCCCCTCTTCAGCCCGGGGGCCCGAGTGTGTTGGAGAGCGACATGCTGCTTGCAGAGTCTTGGGCTCCCGAACATTTCCTTCCTGCAGTATTCAGTTTTGGTTTTATACAGTTGAGTCCAATCACTGCCGTATCTGAATCTTCCTACCGCTCATCTGATTTAATAAAGTGAAAGGAATCCGTGTTCTTAAAGTAGAGGGAAAAGTTCCATTCTGGAAAGTTCTGTTCTTCTCCCTTCACCTCACTTCTCGCTTGTAGAAAGTCTGAAGGACTCACTTAGTGTGACCACTTCACCTGAGATCCGGGGTTCATCATCCGGCACTGCAATTATAAATGGATCTCATTCTTCCAGGAGGACTCTTCTAATATTTATTAGTAGAGATGTCTGAAAATACCGCCGTCTGAATCAGACCCGTCACCAGAATTTAGAAGGCTTGCAGCTGTAAGGAGCCGGGGACGGTGAAAATGAGGTTATTCCAGACCGATGTTTTCTCTGTTTAAATAAAATCCCCATTAATTCCCACAAAGATACATAACTGGTCAGAGAGGGACATCTATTCTTTGTCTTTCTTTGAATATGCCCCCCCAATGTAGTGCAGCTGGTAATGGGGGGCGGGGATTTACTAAAACTGGAGAGTGCAAGATCTTTAGAAGCTCAGCATAGAAATCAATCAGCTTCTATGTTCAGCTTCTTCAATTAAACTTTGGCAATAAAACCTGGAAGCTGATTGGTTTCTATGCAGAGCTGCACCACATTTCACACTCTCTCTACCCTAAAGTAAGTCAACCCCAACGTGTCATTTTGGCATGTCAATTATCCTGCCGGTACCCGTACTGCGCCATTGTCCGTAAACACAGTATGTTTTGGAAAAGACCAATCGTCTGATGGGTATCTGCCCCTGGTCCTGATTTAACCTTAGTGCATGCACAAGAAAAGATCACACTGAAACTGTGTTCAGATTGATGATACTCTCTTTATTGGTTCCGGATACATGGGGGTTTTATAGGTAAGCTACTAAGGCGGTGAGCATATGTATCATTAGCACAATGTTATCTAGGTATTAGGTCAAATTCCTTGGGCGTCACCAAGTCGGGCGTATTCCTGGGTGGAAGCGCCATCTTAGTTTCACATTCCTTCGACACGATGGGAGGGGGTGCTACTAGCAGCCATTTTGAGCAGGAATATAAAAGCAGTTTATTTACAGGAAAAAATATATACTTTATAGTATAAAAAAAGATGCATAGAAAATGGGCATTTTACCTGATCCATCACAGTCCCCCCTTAAAATGACTATTTTCAACTGTCCCTAACCCTCCTAGCTCATCTGTCCATATGTGCCTTGGAACTCTTTTGTGCTGCACGTTAGACGGGTGATGGCTTTTCCATAACCCCCCTTGCCACAGACTTTGCACATAAGGAAGTCAGATGCTGTCCCTAATGGCATTGTGATTCACAGGGAAGGACTGCAATGGAGTGTAAGGTTTCTCATCTGCCTCATAAAAATCTCCTTCTTCTTGATTTAGGAAGGTTGGGGTGCTATTTTCCACAGTTTTTTCCACTAACTTCGTCAGACAAGGTAAAATGCAACAAACCATCAGAGCGAGGATGTTCAAAATGATGAAAACAGCTATACCTATTTGGGCTAAAATATTTTTCCACCCGCTCATCCAGCTAAAATATTGGTCCCATGGGTCTGAGATACCTGAATTCTTCTTCAGCTCTACTTAAAGGCTTTCCAACTTTTTGATGGCCAAGTTGACCTTACCATTAGGGCCGATGTTGTTGTTGTTGTCAGAGATATATGTACAGCATGTCCCTGTGCCTACTATCATTTTACAAACACCCCCCTTCTCCACTAAAACCATGTCCAAGGCCATCCTATTCTGAAATGTCATGTAAGATGTGGGGGCTAATTGGTCAGCAATCCCCTGTAGGGCATCTCTAGTAGGGATGAGCTTCAAGTTCGAGTCGAACTCATGTTCGACTCGAACACTGGCTGTTCGCAAGTTCGCCGAACAGCGAACAATTTGGGGTGTTCGCGGCAAATTCGAATGCCGCGGAACACCCTTTAAAAGTCTATAGGAGAAATCAAAAGTGCTAATTTTAAAGGCTTATATGCATGGTATTGTCATAAAAAGTGTTTGGGGACCTGGGTCCTGCCCCAGGGGACATGGATCAATGCAAAAAAAGTTTTAAAAACGTCCGTTTTTTCAGGAGCAGTGATTTTAATAATGCTTAAAGTCAAACAATAAAAGTGTAATATCCCTTTAAATTTCATACCTGGGGGGTGTCTATAGTATGCCTGTAAAGGGGCGCATGTTTCCCGTGTTTAGAACAGTCTGACAGCAAAATGGCATTTCAAAGGAAAAAAGACATTTAAAACTACTCGCAGCTATTGCATTGCTGGTCCGACAATACACATAAAAGTTCATTGATAAAAACGGCATGGGAATTCCCCACAGGGGAACCCCGAACCAAAATTTAAAAAAAAAAATGACGTGGGTGTTGTGGAAAATGTTATATTAATGTATTGTCATAAGTCTCCCAGTGTGTGTTCAATCGTAGCCCGCTCTAAAGAGCTGACTGGGGCAGACCAATGCTGGTTGAGATCCGTTTGGTAGTGAAAAGCTCTTTGGGGATGTAGAGAAATGTTTGTGGAGTGGGGATATGTCCGCCAGCTAAGGGCCCCTGTGCGATGCACAGAACGATCGTCTGGTGGGGGTGTGTTCGCTCTGCAAAGACATTATCGGTTTAGCGGTGATTTGCTCTTGTCACCCCTGGTATGCCTGATCAACATGTTTGGGGTGCCATGACGTACACCTGCAGATAATATCTCTTGCATGAGGAACTTTAGTCATCGTCATTTAGTATATTGTATCATGTCCTGTAGTAATTGGTTGTTTTGTGTTCTGTTGTTAAATCCTTATATGGTCACTTACATCCTGTGAGGTCACAAGCTTTGTAAGAGGTGTGTTTGGCTGTTGGAGGCCGAACCCTCGAGTTTTTGGGACTTCCTATTGATATGCTAACAAAGTGGCTCAGGCAGACAGCTGAGGCTGGCTGGCTGGCAGTGTGTTCTTGGAACCGGAAGCATGAGGATGTGATTATTTGTAAGCGTGAGACACACACACCAGAGGAGTGTCTACATCAGATCGAGAGATATATGATCAAAAGGTGAGATGCATTTATATCATTAGACAAAATTGTTATTATGATTAGAAACAGGAGATTTGGCTGTGTGCTTTGCGTACAACCAAATTTCCCTGACAGTGGGGGTCCCCCTAAATTCCATACCAGGGCCATCAGGTCTGGTATGGATATTAAGGGGAACCCCTGCCAAAATTAAAAAAAAATGACGTGGGGGTCCCCCTAAATTCCATACCAGACCCTTCAGGTCTGGTATGGATTTTAAGGGGAACCCCGCGCCAAAAAAAAAAAAAAATGGCCGTGGGGGCCCCCCAAAAATCCATACCAAACCCTTAACCAAGCATGCAACTTGGCAGGCTGCAGAAAAAGAGGGGGGACGAGAGAGTGCCCCCCCCTTCTGAACCGTACCAGGCCACATGCCCTCAACATTGGGAGGGTGCTTTGGGGTAGCCCTCCCAAACACCTTGTCCCTATGTTGATGAGGACAAGGGCCTCATCCCCACAACCCTGGCCGGTGGTTGTGGGGGTCTGCGGGCAGGGGGCTTATCGGAATCTGGAAGCCCCCTTTAACAAGGGGACCCCCAGATCCCGCCCCCCCGTGTGAAATGGTAAGGGGGTTTTGTACCCCTACCATTTCACTAAAAAAGTGTCAAAAATGTTAAAAATGACAAAATCGTCCAGCATCTCCTCCGCGGCGTCTTCTATCTTTTTCTCCTAGGGCCGCTCCGCACCCATGGCATGGGGGGAGGCTCCCGCTCTTCTCTTCATCTTCTTCATCTTCTTCTTCATCTTCTTCTTTTCTTCTCTTCTTCATCTTCTCTTCTTCATCTTCTTCTTCATCTTCATCTTCTTCTTTTCTTCTCTTCTTCTCTTCTTCATCTTCTTCTCCGGGCCGCTCCGCATCCATGCTGGCATGAAGGGAGGCTCCCGCTGTGTGACGGCGTCTCCTCGTCTGACGGTTCTTAAATAATGGGGGGCGGGGCCACCCGGTGACCCCGCCCCCCTCTGACGCACGGGACATGACAGGACTTCCCTGTGGCATTCCCCGTGACGTCACAGGGAAGTCCCATCAAGTCACCGTGCGTCAGAGGGGGCGGGGTCACTGGGTGGCCCCGCCCCCCGTTATTTAAGAACCCTCAGATGAGGAGACACCTTCACACAGCGGGAGCCTCCCTCCATGCCAGCATGGATGCGGAGCGGCCCGGAGAAGAAAATGAAGAAGAGAAGAAGAGAAGAAAAGAAGAAGATGAAGAAGAAGATGAAGAAGAGAAGAAGATGAAGAGAAGAGCGGGAGCCTCCCCCCATGCCATGGGTGCAGAGCGGCCCGAGCAGAAGAAGATAGAAGATGCCGCGGAGGAGATGCTGGACGAGAATGCCGGAGGAAGAACCAGAAGAACCATTTTTGACAGTTTTTTAGTGAAATGGTAGGGGTACTTTTGTACCCCCTTACCATTTCACACAGGGGGGGCCGGGATCTGGGGGTCCCCTTGTTAAAGGGGGCTTCCAGATTCCGATAAGCCCCCTGCCCGCAGACCCCCACAACCACCGGCCAGGGCTGTGGGGATGAGGCCCTTGTCCTCATCAACATGGGAACAAGATGTTTTGGGGGGCTACCCCAAAGCACCCTCCCAATGTTGAGGGCATGTGGCCTGGTACGGTTCAGGAGGGGGGGGGGCCGCACTCTCGTCCCCCCCTCTTTTCCTGTGGCCTGCTAGGTTGCGTGCTCGGATAAGGGTCTGGTATGAATTTTTGGGGGGACCCCACGCCGTTTTTTTTTTTTTTTGGCGCGGGGTTCCCCTTAAAATCCTGAAGGGTCTGGTATGGAATTTAGGGGGACCCCCACGTCATTTTTAAAAAAAATTTTGGTTCGGGGTTCCCCTGTGGGGAATTCCCATGCCGTTTTTATCAGTGAACTTCTATGTGTATTGTCGGACCGGCAATGCAATAGCCGCGAGTAGTTTTAAATGGCTTTTTTCCTTCGAAATGTAATTTTGCTGTCAGACTGTTCTAAACACAGGAAACATGCGCCCCTTTACAGGCATACTATAGACACCCCCCAGGTACGAAATTTAAAGGAATATTACACTTATTGTTTGACTTTAAGCATTATTAAAATCACTGCTCCTGAAAAAACGTCCATTTTTAAAACTTTTTTTTGCATTGATCCATGTCCCCTGGGGCAGGACCCGGGTCCCCAAACACTTTTTATGACAATAACTTGCATATAAGCCTTTAAAATTAGCACTTTTGATTATTCATGTTCGTGTCCCATAGACTTTAACGGTGTTCGCGTGTTCGAACAAACTTTTTTCCTGTTCGCATGTTCTGGTGCAAACCGAAAGGGGGTGTTCGGCTCATCCCTAATCTCTAGTGTAATTCACAAAGTGCTGCTGATTGTAATTTATCCAGTCTACATTTTGTTGACAGTGATTATGGGAATTAGAGACTCAAAACCTGCCTTTACTTGGTCTCGGGCTTTAAGCTCATCTGGGACCCCCCTTGGGACCCCTATGGCATCTATATACACACGTGGGTCAAACGGACAAGGTACTATGTCACAGTAATCAAAGGTAAAGGTGGCCACATGTATGCTTGAAGAGTTATACCAAAATGTAATCATGTTATCATTTTTTGAGATGGCCACCTCCTGCGCCCCCCACCCCCGCAGACCAAACAGAAAAAGGATATGCAGCATGGTCATCATGAAGTGGGCGGGATCTTTTCCTTTAGGGGTTGGAGATTTTTTGCAGTGGGAAGCGTGAATTCAGGTGTTCTTCCCGGCCAATTTGACTGTGGTCAGCAAAACTTGGAATGGACCAACATATCTTGGATCAAGGGAGTGCTTCCTCACAAACCTCTTTACCAGAACCCAATCTCCAGGCAGTAGTTGGTGTGTTCCTGTATCTAATTCAGGATCTGGAATGGAAGAAAACACCTGGGCATGTATTCGAGTTCATTCTCAGTGATAATGCGGTTACATAATTAGTCAACACATCAGATTGAAACTGTAATGCCCCGTACACACGGTCGGACATTGATCGGACATTCCGACAACAAAATCCTAGGATTTTTTCCGACGGATGTTGGCTCAAACTTGTCTTGCATACACACGGTCACACAAAGTTGTCAGAAAATCCAATCATTCTGAACGCGGTGACGTAAAACACGTACGTCGGGACTATAAACGGGGCAGTAGCCAATAGCTTTCATCTCTTTATTTATTCTGAGCATGCGTGGCACTTTGTGCGTCGGATTTGTGTACACACGATTGGAAATTCCGACAACGTATTTTGTTGTCGGAAAATTTTATAGCCTGCTCTCAAACTTTGTGTGTTGGAAAATCCGATGGAAAATGTGTGATGGAGCCTACACACGGTCGGAATTTCCGACAACAAGGTCCTATCACACATTTTCCATCTGAAAAAATCCGACCGTGTGTACGGGCAGGGCCGGACTGGCCTACCGGGATAGCGGGAAATATCCCGGTAGGCTGCCTGCTCTGAGGCCACTGTCAGCTAGGAGCTTTGTAACTTTTTTTTTTTTTTTTTTAAAGAACAGCTGAGCGAGAAGCGGCTGTGCTGTGATCAGGAGGCGGGGCTGGCTGAGGAAATGTGTATCAGGGAGGGCTGGTGGAGCAAGTGACCATCGTGCAGCAGACAGTGTAACCCCCTCCCTCTCCAGCCCGCCACATTTAAAAGTGCAGAGGTGCTGGATCGGGGCCGTCAGGAGGGAGATACAGTACCAGAAGCCGAGGAGATAGAGGAAGGTATGACCACAGCCACAGCCAAACGAATCCTGCAGCACACAAGAGCTCTGGCTGAATGGAAACAACAAGATCGTCTGGAGCAGATGTAATGCTGGCTGGCCGGTGTCATCCAGAAATCTCTGCCTTCGGGCAGTGTGCAGGTTACTATCAGCCTCCCCTCCCTCCTGTCTGGTTCTGTACTCGTTTTTTTTAGCTTCCTAACCTGCACACTGATAAGATCTCTGGGAGACGCTGCAGCCAGTATTCTGTGTCCAGTGACGGGTCACACATGGCTATCTGTTAACCATTTCAGCTCAGCTATTTAGCCAGAGCTCTGTGTGTTCTGCACAGTTTGATTTTTTTGGATGCTTCACAGACTCATTAACTGTTTAAAGTTCTCCACTAATCCTGACCAGTTCACTGTAAGACAATTAGAATTTTGGAAATTGGATGTGTTGCTGTCTTCTGGCACTTAGTTGTACTTTAAAAGGAGGATTATTAACTTGATCTTGAAGAGCTGGTTTAAGTAGAGTGACGCAGCCCTACTATATGCTTTTACACAGAGTTCAGCCATACATGCATTCCCTGCCCATCTCCTGTACTATGTCTGCAGTAAGGATGAGCTCCGGTGTGTTCGCACAGCCCATGTGCAGAGCCCGCCAGGAAGTCGGCGCTGCGCTAATCACAGTGAGCGGCTGCAGAGATCGGGAAATGTCTCACTGCCTGTGATTAGCACAGCACAGTGCCAACTTCCTGGCTGGCTCTGCCCGTGGGCTGTGCAAACACGCCGGAGCTCATCCTTATTCTGCAGTCTCTGACCATCTCCTCTAATGTGTCTGCAATCTCAGACCATCTCCTGTATCATGTCTGCAGTCTCTGACCATCTCCTGTACTATGTCTGCAGTCTCTGACCATCTCCTGTATCATGTCTGCAGTCTCTGACCATCTCCTGTATCATGTCTGCAGTCTCTGACCATCTCCTGTATCATGTCTGCAGTCTCTGACCATCTCCTGTACTATGTCTGCAGTCTCTGATCATCTCCTGTATCATGTCTGCAGTCTCTGATCATCTCCTGTATCATCTCTGCAGTCTCTGATCATCTCCTGTATCATGTCTGCAGTCTCTAAACATCTCCTCTAATGTGTCTGCAGTCTCTGATCATCTCCTCTAATGTGTCTGCAGTCTCTGACCATCTCTTGTATCATGTTCACAATCTCTGACCATCTCTTGTATCATGTTCACAATCTCTGACCATCTCTTGTATCATGTTCACAATCTCTGACCATCTATTGTAGTGTGTCTTACACACATACAAAAATGACATTTAAATCCTGCAAGGCTATTTAAAACACCTGAACATATTCAAAAAATATGGGGATTTGGTCACACTATATGGCAGCCCACTTACTGCGTCAAAGTACCCCTTAATTAGTGGGTCCTACACTAGTAAAAGAATGAAAGATCCTGCGTCTCAACCATGGAAGATACACTCCTCTTTTATGGGAGAACTGAAGGGACTCCTCCTATGAACTGGTGGACACTAATAAGAGGTAATGGGGGGGGGGGTGGAGTTCTCCCATAAAGTGGAGTGTATCTCCAATGGTTGAGACGCAGGATCTTTCATTCTTTTATTAGTGTAGGACCCACTAATAATGGGGTACTTTGACGCAGTAAGTGGGCTGCCATATAGTGTGACCAAATCCCCATTTTTTTTTAATATGTTCAGGTGTTTTTAAATATCCTTGCAGGATTTAAATGTCATTTTTGTATGTGTGCGCTGTAATATTTTTACTGTTTGTTGGTCTTATCAGCACCATCTTGAATGTAAACGCATTGTAGGGTGAGCCCCCCAAGTATGATTTTGTTTTTTTACACATACAGAACTCGCATCGTGTGTGTGTAGATAGATAGATAGATAGATAGATAGATAGATAGATAGATAGATAGATAGATAGATAGATAGATAGATAGATAGATAGATAGATAGATAGATAGATAGATAGATCTCTATCATTTTATGCAATAAATGGGCATGTAGCCATTTACTTTCCGGAAAGAGGGAGAGGAAAGGGGGCAAGAAAGGAAATGAGAGAGGGAAAAAAGAGAGAATGCATGGAAAAGAGGGGAAGAGACATAATAAGAGAGAGAACAAGAAAGATGGATAGAGGGAGAGATGGGGAAAAAAAACAAGAAATTATGATAGAGAGAAATAAAGGGGAAAGAAAGGAGAACAAAGAGGAGTGGTACATCCTAAAATGTACCATAAGGGGTTTAATACAGTATGAGTGGAAGAGACTCGGGGAGCGCTAAATGTCCGCCGGTTAGGGGTGCAATTTACTTGCTTTACTTGGGTGCTGACAACCCACGCTACGTCCCTGGGGCTGGTATGAAATTATTTCCAGGGCTGGTTTTTATTTCCAGTCCGGCCCTGTGTACGGGGCATTACTGTTGTGGAAAGTAACAACCAAGTCTAGGGGCTGAACCAAAAAAAAATCTCATAAGGGGATAGGGAGTTTTCTCCCTTAGGTGTGTATCTGATGCTGAATAAGGCAATGGGCAGGCTGTCCAGCCAGTGCACACCAGTCTCTTGGGCTATTTTTTTAACATTATTTCGGTGAGGAGTTTCTTAGCAGTGGTCCTGGAGGCATATTCGGATCTGCCACTTCTTGGCATTTGGATGTGATCAATTTGTATCCTCTGGAAGGGGTATAGGGCTTTTGCCAGGTGCTTTTGCGGTGTCTTTTCTGTGCGTCCTGGGTTACATTTGGCGCAGATCTGCAGAAGTTGTTGGTCAGTGGAGTAATTCCTGGTGCTACATAGTACTTGTTGATAAGAGAGTTCATAAGAGTCTTTGACAAGTGGGCAGCTCCATGTGCCCATTGCACCACAGCTGGGTACTCCTGCATAGGCAAGGCTTCTTGTTGCACTTGAATAGTCCATCTCTGAGAGTTGCTCCTCTCCGCTTCCAGCTTTCCTTCTCCTTCGGACTTGCTGCTTCCTGTAGTTCTTTCAGATAATCTCTGCCCACTGGGAAAGTCTGTAAGGCAAGCACAGGGTGGTCTTCTTCTACCACCCTGCTTTCCACTTCCCGTGGCCTGTTAGTTGCTTGTTTGGCAGCTGAATTGGCTAGATGATTGCCTCGGGCTTCCTTCGAGTTCAGTTTGCCGTGTGCTTTTACTTTCAGAATAGCCACTTGGGGTGGGAGAAGCAGGGCGTCCATCAGATCTTTGATAGCTGAGCTGTGTTTCCCAGGTGTTCCTGCAACCATCAGGAATCCTCTGGCCTTCCAGATTACACCAAAATCATGGGCAACGCCGAAAGCATATTTTGAGTCTGTAAGGATGTTGGCTCTTTTTCCCTCTGCCAGTTTACATGCTGTAGTGAGTGCTTGCAGCTCTGCCTCCTGTCCAGACATCACTGGTGGTAAGGCTTCAGACTGTAGAACCGTGCTTTCAGTGGTGACCACATATCCTGTGTGGTATTTGCCTAGTTCATCAGCAAATTGGGAGCCATCAACAAAAATTGTTAGGTCTGGATTCTGCAGGGGTATTTCACTTGTGGTGGGGAGATGCGTGGTCTCCAGCCGCATTAGTTTGAGGCAGTCATGGGGTGACAAGTCAGGACTTGGCTCCTCCTCCATTTCCCCCCACGGGAAGTGGAAGGAGGGTGGAAGGGTTCAGTGTTTGACAATGTTAGAGAGTAATGTTGTCCGGTAGAAGGAGGGAGCATTGGAGTCTCAAGTGTCTGGGAGTGGACAGATGTTTCGGCTGGATCTGGTTGAGTATGGCAGCATATGTCATGGGGAGCAAGCAGAATGAGGAAGTGTCTAAAGACCAAGTCCGAAGTTTTGTCAAGCAAGGCTTGTGCGGCAAAGACAGCTCCCAGACATGATGGACCTCCTCTTGCTATGGCATCCAGCCGACAGGAATAATATCCTATGGGGTGTAGGCGGTTGCTGTGTGATTGGGTGAGTACACCTGCAGCATGTCCCAGACGTTAGGATACAATGAGATGGAACGTTTTCTCATAGTCTAGGAGCCCTAGCGCCGGGGCAGAGGAGATGGCGTGCTTGAGGGCCTCAAAGTTGGATATTGCTTTGGGAGACATCTGGAAGAGGTCTTGTGACAGACCTAGCCGGGACAGAGGCTTTTGGAGGGGACTGAATGCCAGCCTCCTGCCGACCAATTATGGGCCCTGGCATTTGGGGGAACGGTGCTCGTTGTGAGCTGTATGCCTGGGGACACTGGAAGTAATGTTACTTTGGATTCCAGGCCATGTCCCCCCAAAACACAAAACTCTGGGAACCCCGTATGTGCCATATTATAGATAGTGACTGCTTCACAATGTTGTGTGTATATATTGTGTGTTGTCTCATGCTGTTCTGTGCTATTTGCTGTGCTAGTTTGGGATTTGGGGCTGTATTCCAATGTTCTATTGTGTCTGTCTGCCTTGGATCACAGGATGTGTATCTATATGGAGGGAGGGGGGATTCCTCCAGCAGCCCATGCTGATAAGACTGTGTACTGTTGAGAAGTTTGAACACACCTGACCTGTGTGTCTATTGTCAGTGGACAGTTTAACCCGATCTCTTTTCCAAGGGTGGGGGGAAAGAGTCTCTGAGTTATTTTATCTGTTGTGTCCATGTGTGAAAATAAATGAGTTGATTCCTGCTTGAACCTCAAGACAGAGCATCTTGTCTCGTACTTGGGGGGAGAATTATGCCTTGTTTCCACTGAGTGGATCGGTTTGGGTCGGTACAGTTTGAATGGCCTAGAATGGTCCGGTCTATTCTGGTGAGCGTTTCCACTGCAAGTGGGACCACAAAGGGCCATACAGCTTTTAGAAAAAATGCCTCAGCATAGCACAGCAGAGGGTTTTCTGTCAGCCAATCAGTGGAATGTATCGTAGGTCCGCCCTAACCGAACCGTTCCATTTTTTATGGCCCCACATCTGAAGCAGGACCCTGAATGGAGCGGTACGGTTTGGTTGTATGGGCCGCTTTCATAATGGAAACACCCAAAATAGCGTACCGTACCAAACCGAACCGATCCGCTCAGTGGAAACGAGGCATTATTTGTATGGGTTCCTGGTTCGGCTGACGGAAGTGTTCGGTAGCTGCCTTTGTGTTTGGGTATGGAATGTCCGAAACGACGGTGTTGTTGGCAAAAATATGAATGCAATCTATACACTGGGGGGAGAACCTCTGGGGGAATCTAGGATGGAAAAGGACCTGGGGGTCCTAGTAGATGATAGGCTCAGCAATGGCATGCAATGCCAAGCTGCTGCTAATAAAGCAAACAGAATATTGGCATGCATTAAAAGGGGGATCAACAGAGATAAAACGATAATTCTCCCGCTCTACAAGACGCTGGTCCGGCTGCACCTGGAGTATGCTGTCCAGTTCTGGGCACCAGTCCTCGGGAGGGATGTACTGGAAATGGAGCGAGTACAAAGAAGGGCAACAAAGCTAATAAAGGGTCTGAAGGATCTTAGTTATGAGGAAAGGTTGCGAGCACTGAACTTCTCTCTGGAGAAGAGACGCTTGAGAGGGGATATGATTTCAATTTACAAATACCGGACTGGTGACCCCACAATAGAGATAAACCGTTTTTCGCAGAAGAGAGTTTAATAAGACTCGTGGCCACTCATTACAATTAGAAGAAAAGAGGTTTAACCTTAAACTACGTAGAGGGTTCTTTACTGTAAGAGCGGCAAGGATGTGGAATCCCCTTCCACAGGGGAGCATTGATAGCTTCAAGAAACTATTAGATAATCACCTGAATGACCGAAACATACAGGGATATACAATGTAATACTGACACATAATCACACACATAGGTTGGACTTGATGGACTTGTGTCTTTTTTCAACCTCACCTACTATGTAACTATATATGTAACTATGTTACAGGTCTGATTTCAGAGCATCATACAAAGGTTGCACCAGTAGGGAGGCTTCTGGAATCCATGCTCTGCAGTAGGAAATTAGTCCAAGGAAGGCATGAAGGGGCTTCTGGCCTTGTGGCAGTGGGATGTCAGAGATTGCTTTCACCCTGTCTTCAGTGAGATGTCTTGTCCCATGGGACAAGCAATGGCCGCAAAAAATGACAGATGTTAAGCAATATTGAAGTTTCAGCTTGGAGGCCTTGCACCCTTGATGTGCCAGGTAGCACAGTAGACTTTCTGAGGTGGTTTCAGCAGTAGGTAAATCATCTGCACAGAGTAGGAGGTTGTCTACATACTGGAGGAGAACTACTTCCGGGTGCTCTTTCTGCCAGGTATCCAGTATGGTAGCCATGGCCTTTGCAAACTGGCTCAGGGAATTTTGCGCCCCTTGTGGCATAACTGTCCAGGTATGTTGCTGTTTTATGTGGGTGAATGCAAAAGGTACCAGCAGGAGGGGTGAAGGTGGACACTGAAGAAAGCATTTGCAAGGTCCACCACTGTGAAGTATGTCGCTGTCAGAGGCACCCCTGCAAGTAGAGTGTGAGGGTTAGGCGCAATTGGTGTGTCTAAGACTGTAGATTCATTAACTGCTCGGAGGTCCTGGATCATTCTGTACTTGTCTGGTTCTCTTTTAGGGATTCTCTTCTTCACAGGGAACAGAGGTGTGTTGCATGGAGATGTACAGGTTATCAGGGCTCTATTTAACATGAGGGCCTTAACATGCTTTGAAATAGCTGCAGATTGGGCTAACTTTAGAGGGTATTGTGTTTTCCGGGGCAAGGGAGCTCCAAGTTTCAACTGCACCATGACTTGTGGCACCTTTAAATGACCTACATCCTCAGCTCCTGTGGACCATAGACAATCTGGAATTCTGTCCGTCTCATCCGGTGGAATTGCAGTAGTAGGTGATTCTATTATGGACATTAGCAAAGGGATGGAACACAGTGCAGAAGTGACTTAATGCCCAGTGAAGACAGTAACAGATCCATATTCAGAGAAGACAATGGAAGCTTGAGTCTAGACAGTACATCTGCTCCCAAGAGATTGAGTGGACAGGTGGAAGAGACAACTAATCGAGCCAGAAGGTCTGGGTACCTTCCAATTTGTAGGGGCGGGTCAACGGGTTAGATATGTCATATGTCAATAGGTAGGAATGGTCAGGCAGGTCTTCAGTTCTGAGTACGCTTCTGGCAGAACCTGTGTCTATTAAAAATGGATTTGGGTGTCCTTTGCTAGTGGGCCTTCTGGGTTCCTTGAAGAGACTGCCATGAAAGGGAATGGTGATGACACAGGCTTGCCCAATTCCTAGCGTAGGAGGTCCAGGTGCCCTTGGCAGGTCCGGGGCTTTGGTACTGTGGCTGCTGTTGTTGTTGGGGGTATTGACCTTCTCCGTTTTCGGTCTGGGCCGGGGGGTATAAACTTTGGGTACTTGGGGTTGCCCTCCATGGTGGGTGGAACCGTCTAGGACATCTGGGCGCCCTGCACTCTCTTTTGAAATATCATGGTTTCCCACAGTTGAAGCAAGTGGGTGGTGGCCTTGGTGCTTGCAGGTTGGCCCCTGCCGTCATGAGTGGTGTGGTTTTCTTGGTGGCTTGTGAGGAGGATTCCAAACTCTTTGCTACCAAGAGGAGGGTGTCTAGGGGTAACACACGATACTCCGGCCGGGCCATGATGAGGCCTTTTCGGATTGACTCCTTGAGGGCTGTCACGACAGCTGAAGACAGCATCTGGCTGTGTACCTTGTTATGGGTGTTGAATCCCAAATCTGAAAAAAAACTTGTATTAGCTGAGTATAAAACTTCTCCACTGACTGTTTTGTCTTGGATGACCTCCTGGATACTAGTGGCTTGGTCGGCCAGCCTTTCCCTTGTCCATTCACACAACTGTTCACAGAACTCCACACCTGAAGTAAAGGTATTGTCATTGACAATCCTTGCATCCTGGAAACACTTCTCCATGATTGGCCAGTAAGCGTCTCCTGCCTTTATCTCACACAAGCTAACTATGTCCCTCCATGCTGCTGAGTAGGTTTTTTTTTGGATCTGGGCCAACCTTCGGTAGAAAGGCATGGGTTGTTTTTCTGGGTCTGGTAGGGTGGTTACTAGGGTGGATGCCTGGGACGGGGTGAAAGTGACATACCAATCAGTGCCACAGGAGGAGAGAGATGCTCAGGAGCGGATTTCACAGAATCACTGCACTGTCACGCTACCCGTGATGCGCAAACCAACACCCCTCCCCCTAACGACTGACACATATAGCCAGCTTTCAGCAACAAGGTGAAAGTGACATACATCACCGGTGCATCAGCTACTGGCCTAGGAACCACCGTTGATGCCCATGGCATTGGGTGGGCCGATGGTTCGTTGTTCCAGGTAATCAACTCCCCCTCATAAAGGGGCGGAAAGGAGTCTGATTGGGATGCCAGAGGGTTCAGATATGAATGCATACTCCCATCTGGTCTTGCTGCTGCGTCAGCGAGCACCGGGACTCCCCCAGCTGGGGTGGTGGCGTTGGTTCCCATTACAGCAGGCATGATGGGGGTTTGAGGAAGGGGAGGTATGCAGTAAGTACCGTCTGCCCTTATGACTGGATAGATGGGGGTTATAGGGCCTGTAGGCCTTCTGGTGCTCTGACTAGGTGTACCAAGATGGCAGCCAGAAGAAGTCATAGGGAGTCTTCCGGCATCTTTACTGGGTGTACTAAGATGGCCGCCGGAAGAGGTCATAGGGAGTCTTCCACCATCTTGACTGTGTGTACTAAGATAGCCGCCGGAAGGAGTGTGCTGGGCTGTGGGCGGAAGCACGAGCAGCAACAGGGCGTGTGATGGCAGGCGGGGCTCAGTGGAGTGACATAGCACACATAACGGTTCATTCTTGTCAATGTCAGTTTTCCCTGCTTCACCTCCTGTTCTAACCTTTGTTTTTTGTGGATGTCTTTTTCCACAATTTACCATCAATAAAATGTTATCCAGCAGAACGCCTCTCTTTCCTTTCATTATTCTCCTCCATTCCTTCGGCTGTAGCCGGGCTCCACTCGCAGAAATCCCACATACTTCTGACACAAACATATACCGGGCAGCAGATAACCAGATACTCTATGTGACAGGCTAAAAAACTAGGCTCCGGGCAAGATATTACCTGTCTTTTGGTGACCGCTGGCAGCTGTCCAAGACACAGAAATAGACCAACGTCGGAGACAGGAAATGTACTGGCAAGATATCAAAAAATTTGTATCTTACCGTACTTCGGAGGTGATCAGTCTCCACCTCGTCTGTGCTGGTCTACCTCTGCACCTTCTCTGTTGGCTGTCCGTTGGCTCACAGCCCGGAGCCCCACGTTGGGCGCCAGTTGTTTTGGAACAGACCAATCGTCTGATGGGTATCTGCCCCCATCCTGATTAACCCTTAGTGCATGCACGAGAAAAGATCACACTGAGACTGTGTTCAGATTGATGATACTCTCTTTATTGGTTCCGGATTCATGGGGGTTTTATAGGTGAGCTACTAAGGCGGTGAGCCTATGTATCATTAGCACAATGTTATCTAGGTATTAGTAGTTTCTGGTTGTGTCCATGTAAGGTGAACTTCCTCCAGGATCTGGGCATCACCAAGTCGGGCTTATTCCTGGGTGGAGGCGCCATCTTAGTTTTACATTCCTTTGACACGATGGGAGGGGGTGCTACTAGCAGCCATTTTGAGCAGGAATATAAAAGCAGTTTATATACAGGAAAAACTATAGACTTTATAGTATAAAAAGATGCATAGAAAATGGGCATTTTACCTGATGCATCACAAGTATTCGTTATGGAGTGTTGGGAAAATGCGGTCACCGCGCCTCGTCTCCGCCTGCTTGACCTTTCTTCAGAGCTGCAGTTAGAAATCACGGGGCCCCATGCAGCCTACCTGACAGGGCCCCCCCAGCCATAATCAGCCAAGGTCACAGATTTATCAATCCTTCTCTCTGTAGCTTCAGCTGCACAGATGAATGAATAGGATGTGCTCTAAAGCTTCCTGCTCATTCAAAAACTGAAGCATAGTAAACACAGCTTGCTATGTTTCATCGATGAATGGGCACAGGAGTGTTTGGTACCGATCGCTCACTGTGTTCATTCAGAAAAGGAAGGGACCATTAAATTACATATTTACTGGCCCCTTCCCCAGCTCTCTATCCTGAAACATGCCCTGTGTGCACACAGCAGCTGTCTGCGGGAGAGGAGGGAAGCCAGAAGCACTGCGGGGGGAAGGGGACACAGGGAGTCCGGACAGCAGATGGAAGGGGCAAATGTGCTAGGATCTCCCTGCAGTACAGCTCGAGGGAGAAAGAGGAGGAGAAGCTGTCAACGCTGCATGAGGAGGCAGGAGAGGATCAGTGTCTGTAATAAGACAGGACAGCCGGCCCTCTTTTCAGCAGGTGCCTGGGCCCCCCTTTTGAACTGATGGTGCCTGGGCCCCCCTCTTGAACTAATGGTGCCTCGGTCCCTTTTTTGAACTGATGGGGCTTGGGCCCCCCTTTTGAACTGATGGTGCCACGGCCCCCCTCTTGCACTGATGGTGCCTCGGCCCCCCTTTTGAACTGATGGTGCCTGGGCCCCACTTTTGAACTGATGGTGCCCGGGCCCCCCTTTTGAACTGATGGTGCCTGGGCCCCCCTTTTGAAATGATGGTGCCTGGGCCCCCCTCTTGAACTGATGGTGCCTCGGCCCCCTTTTCGAACTGATGGGGCTCGGGCCCCCCCTTTTGGACTGATGGTGCCTCGGCCCCCCTCTTGAACTGATGGTGCCTCGGCCCCCCTTTTGAACTGATGGTGCCTGGGCCCCACTTTTGAACTGATGGTGCCTGGGCCCCACTCTTGAACTGATGGTGCCTGGGCCCCCCTCTTGAACTGATGGGGCTCGGGCCCCCCTTTTGAACTGATGGGGCTCGGGCCCAGTACAGGAGGGCTGGCTGTATTGCCTTATCAGCAGCCCTGACCTTTATCATCTGGGAATCTAAAGTGTTATTAGCTGGAATGATCGCCTTTCATTTTTATCTTGTATATAATGAGCGCACATTGAAATCTCACAGCGATCCCCACTTTGAAGCTCCCCGTAATAAACACGATCGTCTTCGATTGCCCTTGAAAATATGAAATTAATGACTCCTGTTTACAAGCGCAGCAGCAGCTGCCCCGCCAGACAGCTGATCTTCATTTAATTATCACATTTAAGAAAATCCATTTTTCCCTTCTGTTTAATGTTTTAATAATTACCCCGAATTAGCATAGCCTGCCTGCGAGGCGCCGCGGTCAGAGCGACACATCGCAATCGTACCTTCCGCTCCGGTCCAGAGGAGGAAAACGCTGGACATCCAGTCATTGGGACAGATCACTTCCCTCCCGTGTTGTACATGAAAAGATCACAACGTTCCCCGGAATATTATTATCTCCCGGAATAATTGTCACAATGTATTCCCTTCATCTCACCTTCATAGAACTCTCTGCTGCTGAGATTTATCACAGAACTAGCTGAGAGCTGAACTATAACAGGCACACTGGATTCCTCATGAGGCCTTTCCTCCTAACAGTGGCGACTGGTGCTCCATTTTTGGGGGAGGGGCGGCAAACAAACCACACGCCACCCCCTTCCCACCGGTAGGTCGGTCAGTTGGACGGGATGGGCGAGCGGTTCGGGCCGAGCATTAGTTCAGCCCATACATCGCCTGTTCGGCCTGAATTTTCGATGCGCTCAGTGGGATGTTCGCCTGTCAATCGCACAGTGAAAAGGGTTGTTAAGGAGCATGTCAGGAAGCCGGCCGCTGCGTCCTTAACAACGGAGTCATCAGCTGTCAGCGGGATTCTCCCATAGACAGCTGAATGAAAAAAAAAATTATAGAAATGGCCAGCAATAGAATTAGTTTTTTTTTTTAATGGTGTGTGGTCCCCTAAACTCCATACTGGACCCTTATCCGAGCAATGCACCTGGCTGGCCGGAAAGGGGAGAGGCGAACAAGTGCCCCCCCCCCGAACCATACCAGGCCACATGCCCTCAACATAGGGGGGGTGCTTTGCATGTTGATGGGTGCAAGGGCCTCTTCCACACAACCCTGGGCTGTGGTTGTGGGGGTCTGTGGGTGGGGGCTTATTGGAATCTGGAAGCCTCCTTTAACCACCGACTGCCTGCTCCGCCATCTGACAGGTCTTACATAGGTAAGGAGTGGAGCTGCCTGGTGGCACTGCCCCCTTGTGACACCCCCCCCCCACATGTTGAGGGCATGTGGCCTGATATGGTTTGGGGGAGGGGGGGGTGTTCGCTCATTTTCAAGCTGCTCATCCAGGAATACACACCAATCCACCTGCTGCGCTGTGGAATCTATCATTGATTTTATTTTCCCCGGTTTTCTTTTTTTATTGTATTGGGGATCATCAAGTGAGTATCCAAATGGCTATGAATACATTACAAATCTATACTTCAGCATTATCTGTTTTATTTGCATTGTGTCTTATAATGGGATTATTATGTGATTATGTTTACATTTCAGAAAGAGAATAAAAGTCACCCAAATATAAATCCCCCTGATGAAGGATTCCGAAACATGTTGGGCTATGTGCAAGAAACCCGTACTGACTGAGCGCAGCTCATCTCTGGCAGCCCAGGGAATACATAATTTCTGTTGGGTTTGACATAATGTTTGATGTACCATTATTTCCCCATATATGTACTGTGTGTTTTATATTACCTCACCTAATAGGCCATGTTTATATTTTGTATGCGTTGTATATAATAAAAGTGCCATTATATTGCCTCTTACTATAACTACTACCTCTATGACTATTTCTGCCTATAAAGTCCAAGGGGGCGCCTCTATCTTGCATGTGTTGTGTACTTTCATGTATATTTAGGATGTTGGCAGCTTAAACACCACCAGATCCCAATCTTTCTTTCTCTACAGTTCCCGTATATCCTAATTCTGCATTATATGTTGATTTTCTTCCGGAGATACTTTGTTTCATCTTCTCTTTTATGGCAATAAGCAGTTTTCACTTTCTAGAAATTTTTATGGAAATGTTTTAAAGGATGCGGCTTGTGAGCGCTGTCAGGTACGCAGATAGAAGCACGAGGTCGATGACCTGCAAGTCGCATATCAAATCGAGAAGTCACAGCAAATGACAGAACATTAAGTGGAAAAGTACAATCATCATATATTGCAACAGAGAAACATTGTATGTAGCAAGAGAGGAAATCCACAAGCCTATAGCAGGGAAACAAGGTAGATATTTGCCAGCACACCAAGGATCGGCACAATGTGGCGTCCAAATGGGTAGTTTAATACAGGATCACAGCACAAGAAAGGTGCAAGGTTTCGGAGTCACGCAGGACCCCTTCGTCAGGCACCCCTTCGTTCACATGCTTGACAAAGGGGTCCTGCATGACTCCGTAAAACTGAATCTTTCTTGTGCTGTGATCCTGCAATAAGCTACCCGTTTGGACGCCACGTTGTGCCGATCCTTGGTGTGCTGGCAAATATCTACGTTGTGACTTGAACCCGTATCCAGCTGGTTGTTGCTGCAGCACCCAAACCTTGAGAGCTCATACCAGGAACATGTCCGGTGGGAATATGGAGTATGACTTATAAAAGGAACGTGTGCGGTGGGAATATGGAGTATGACTTATAAAAGGAACGTGTGCGGTGGGAATATGGAGTATGACTTATAAAAGGAACGTGTGCGGTGGGAATATGGAGTATGACTTATAAAAGGAACGTGTGCGGTGGGAATATGGAGTATGACTTATAAAAGGAACCTGTGCGGTGGGAATATGGAGTATGACTTATAAAAGGAATGTGTGCGGTGGGAATATGGAGTATGACTTATAAAAGGAACGTGTGCGGTGGGAATATGGAGTATGACTTATAAAAGGAACGTGTGCGGTGGGAATATGGAGTATGACTTATAAAAGGAACGTGTGCGGTGGGAATATGGAGTATGACTTATAAAAGGAACGTGTGCGGTGGGAATATGGAGTATGACTTATAAAAGGAACGTGTGCGGTGGGAATATGAAGTATGACTTATAAAAGGAACGTGTGCGGTGGGAATATGAAGTATGACTTATAAAAGGAACGTGTGCGGTGGGAATATGGAGTATGACTTATAAAAGGAACGTGTGCGGTGGGAATATGGAGTATGACTTATAAAAGGAACGTGTCCGGTGGGAATATGGAGTATGACTTATAAAAGGAACGTGTGCGGTGGGAATATGGAGTATGACTTATAAAAGGAACGTGTGCGGTGGGAATATGGAGTATGACTTATAAAAGGAACGTGTGCGGTGGGAATATGAAGTATGACTTATAAAAGGAACGTGTGCGGTGGGAATATGGAGTATGACTTATAAAAGGAACGTGTGCGGTGGGAATATGAAGTATGACTTATAAAAGGAACGTGTGCGGTGGGAATATGAAGTATGACTTATAAAAGGAACGTGTGCGGTGGGAATATGAAGTATGACTTATAAAAGGAACGTGTGCGGTGGGAATATGAAGTATGACTTATAAAAGGAACGTGTGCGGTGGGAATATGAAGTATGACTTATACCAGGGAAACAAGCGCTGGTGGAGGAGATGTCAGTGTATAATATTCACTATACAAAAACAAACAGGGAAGAAGAAAGTCCTCCCTACAGGAGAGCCCTAGGGCAGGGGCCTTCAAACTACGGCCCTCCAGCTGTAGCGGAACTACACGTCCCATGAGGCATTGTAATCTTCTGACATTCACAGACATGACTGGGCATGATGGGAATTGTAGTTCCTGAACTACTGGAGGGCCAAAGACTCCTGGCCTAGGGAAGTAAAAGAAGAAAAGAGGACAGGGGAAGGAAAAGAGAGAAGTGGAATAGGACATCCAGAGTGGCCAAACCGGAACCCCCCGGGGTCTCAGTGCTTATAGCAATGTGTAGCTGGCTGTTGATATAGAAGGGTGACAATAGTAAGAAGAGCCGGCAAGACTGTAATCCTTGAAGTGTATTTTATTGGTACATCTGAGTGACAATAAAACAATTATACTGGCGCGTTTCGTCAACAGTCAGCTGAGGCTATTGCTGAAATGCGTCAGGGTTATTGTTTTATTGTCATTCTGATGTACCAATAAATGACACTTGAAGGATTACAGTCTTGCTGGCTCTTCTTACTATTATTGCATTGGAGTGTGTTGGGATACATGGAGCCTCGGCGCCTGTGAGTGGACCTGGTGTGTGGATTGAGTTGTCCCTGCAGGGAGCGCCGTTACCTTTTTTCTTTTCCATGATATAGAAGGGTGGGCGGAATGGATCCAGGGGGTCCGTAGAAATGTCCTGTGTGGAGAGCTTCTCATTAATGAAGAAGTCTAGGCGGCGGTGAACTTCTGTGAAGGGAATGAATTGTTGTTTCCGAGCTTTTGCTATTGTTTGTTTTGCCGCCAATAGTACATAGGTGGCCAGTTTGAACTGATGTTTGGCGTACTCGGCGTAACATGATATTTTATATTTTACAAAACAAATCGGGTTATATTTATATTATGTGTTTTTTTGTTTTGTGGGGGTTTTTTAATTGTATTTTTTCCCAAAAAATTGCCTTTGAAAAACCGGTGCGCAAATACAGTGTGACATAAAACATTGCGGTGATGTGTTAAGCACTGTATTCAGGTGGGACTGGCCTTACTGTCACACTATATATATGAAAGGAAAGTTTTATATACTGAAGTTTATTTGGAGTATTTTTGTTTGTTTGGATTTTTTTAGCACATTACATCTGATTCTGTACCTGTATATAGTGACATGTCAGCAATGTATTTTTGCAGAATAAATACAGTAAAATAACCGAGAGGTTCCATATACAGTGTATAAGGAAACTGTAACCCTATAAGGTGGACTGTCTGACTTTCGCACAGCTGCGGATTCTGCTGGAGATCAATGTATCTCACTGACTGGTTTACCTCGGATTGCTCTTTACCGCGTGGGCCGCACATTATTCCGGTTACCATAACAAAGACATGAACAGGTATTTCATTCCACATGAACTGAGACATATCTCTCCGACATGCGTTCTTACTTCATATTGACAAATCCACTTCCATGAAAAGAGCGAACGTCTTAATTCCGCATTCCCCCATCCGCCGTATACTGCGAGCTAAAGTCATAAATTGTGTGATATGCGGCTAATACGCCTTTCATACAGAGACTGTAATCTGCCACACGTCCTGTAATAGGTAATCCACTTTTTGTTTTGTGTAAAGTATCAGGAAGATTAGAATTGCGCAAATAATGAAAAGAAAATCGTTCGTTTTTGACAAGAACAAAATCACTCAAACACTTTAGGGGGTTTTTTTTGCTTTCTCAAAGGAAGAAAATTACTCTAAACTGTTTATTTTCAGCTTTGTCTGGAAGACGTAATTACTGAGAAATCTCCAATTTACATTTCCGGACATTATCACAATTCTTCTGTTTTCTACAAAAGAATATAAAGTAACAAAAACCCCGAAACATAGACCATACCGATATCTTATCAATACCTATATGTACCGATACCTTATCAATACCTATATGTACCGATACCTTATCAATACCCATATGTACCGATACCTTATCAATACCCATATGTACCGATACCTTATCAATACCTATATGTACCGATACCTTATCAATACCCATATGTACCGATACCTTATCAATACCTATATGTACCGATACCTTATCAATACCTATATGTACCTATACCGTATCAATACCTATATGTACACCTATACCTATACAGTGTCAATACCTATATGTACCAATACCTTATTAATACCTATATGTACACCTATACCTATACAGTATCAATACCTATATGTACCTATACAGTATCAATACCTGTATGTACCTATACAGTATCAATACCTATACAGTATCAATACCTATATGTACCTATACAGTATCAATACCTATATGTACCTATACAGTATCAATACCTATATGTACACCTATACCTATACAGTATCAATACCTATATGTACACCTATACCTATACAGTGTCAATACCTATATGTACCTATACATTATCAATACCTATATGTACCTATACAGTATCAATACCTATAAAGTATCAATACCTATATGTACCTATACAGTATCAATACCTATATGTACCTATACAATAGCAATACCTATATGTACCTATACAGTATAAATACCTATATGTACCTATACCGTATCAATACCTATATGTACCTATACAGTATCAATACCTATATGTACCTATACCTATATGTACCTATACAGTATCAATGCCTATACTTATACAGTATCAATACCTATATGTACCTATACCTATTCAGTATCTATACCTACACCTATTCCTATACTTATACCTGTACCCGCCTTCCAACAACAGTACCTATACCTATACTTATACTTAAACCTTCACCTATACTTGTACCTATACAGGACCTATGCCTATAGTTATACCTGTACCTATACCATGTATACTATGGATACTATTATTACTATGAATACTATGGATACTAGGAATACCAAGGATACTATGGATACTAGGAATAATATGAATACTAAAAATACCAAGGATACTAGGAATACTATGAATACTATAGATAGTAGGAATACCAGGAATACTATGAATACTATGAATACTAGGAATACCAAGGATACTATGGATACTAGGAATAATATGAATACTATGAATACCAGGAATACTATGGATACTATGAATACCAGGAATACTATGAATACTATGGATACTAGGAATACCAGGAATACTATGAATACTATGGATACTAGGAATACCAGGAATACTATGAATACTATGGATACTATGAATACTATGAATACTATGAATACCAGGAATACTATGGATACTATGGATACTATGAATACTATGGATACTATGAATACTATGAATACTATGAATACCAGGAATACTATAGATACTAGGAATACTATGGATACTATAGATACTATGGATGTATCTTTATCCAAAAGTTGGTCTACAAGATTGAAGATTCTTTTCAGAATCTCTAGTAGCAGCAAGTTATACATTTTTGTCCTAATGACTCTCACATATATTGGTCACATGATCCCATGATGACTGACAGTAGTTGAAGAGCACACAGTCCCTCTTTGAGTGGGGGGCTTTATCTCAGAAGACCCCCCGTGTTCTCCAGCCCTCGTACCCCTTCCTGGTCCTCCTTTGGGGAAATCAGTGGAAATCTGTTGGAATATTCCCGTAGTGCTTAAAGCTTTGATTTGTTATGGATCTGCAAATGCTTCAGCTGCATATTCTACAAACATACATTAGTGAGCAATAAATGTCCGACGAGGACCAACGAGCTGAATTTGCAGATCTGATCGCCGTTATTTAATGTCTTTAAATCTGAAGTATGCCTAAAACAGGCAATATTTATGTAAAACATTCTAAACCCCGAACAACCCATTTCATATTGCATTCTGTGCACACTAAGGGCAGCATTTTTGTAAGTTGATCGCTCTCCAGCATCTTCATTTCACAAAGGAAATAGGGGGATGGGATAAGGGCCCTTTCATTGTTATGCTCAGCAAGGAGGAGACACCTGAAGCACTTTTTATTATGAAATCTGCAAGCTTTAGAACAAAGGGGGGCATCACCAGAGGACAAGAGGGGCACCAAACCGCCACAAATACAGAATGGCGCAAAGAAGGCACAGCTTACAAACATCAAAACATCATCCCAACTGTGAAGTATGGTGGAGGGAATGATTTGGGCTTGCTTCACTACCTTGGGGCCTGGGCCACTTGACATCATCGAGGGGAAAATAAATTCCCAAGTTTACCAAAATATCCTCCAGCTCTCTGTCAGCTGAAGCTTAGTAGAAGCTGGGAGATGCAGCAGCACAATGACCCTACGGATTCCAAGTAAATCCACCACAGACTGGCTTTAGAAAAAGAAAATTCACCTTTTGGAGTGGCCCAGTCTGAGCTCAGACCTTAACCCCATAGAGATGCTGTGGAAGGACCTCCGGAGAACCATTCACAAAAGACATCTTACAAATGTCTGAGCTGAAGCCGTTTTGTAACGAGGGATGGTCAATAATTCCTCCTGAACGTTGTGCCGGATCCAGAGCTACCGAAAGCTCCTTTGTGAAGTCATTGCTGCCAAAGGAGGTTCCACCAGATAATTACCCCAAGAGTTCTGAAATGTTGTGGAGCTTATACTAGGGTTGCACTGGTGCCGTTACTAAGCATTTGCACAAGAACTCGTACTCGTGCAAATGTTCCGATATCTGAAACCGGTACCTTTTCAGTGCGATTTGAGCCTATACAAAATGAATGGGCTCTGCAAAAAATCGCATCCGATTTGAATTGGAGTGCGGTGCAGTTCCTGTCTGAATCACATGTGGTTTCCCACACCGCTCCTGTGTGACCCCAGGCTTCACACGGAAGTCACTCCATGCAATTCGCACTGCATGCGATTTGGACAGAAATTGCACCGCATTCCTATTCAAATTGCATGCGATTCTTTGCAGTACAGTTTGAGTCCATTCATTTTATTTAGGCTGCAAAGGTATTAGTACTTTGTTCCTAGAAACCCAGTCATTAAAAAATGTGCAAAATCCTCTAATTCCACCCAGAAAAATGAAAAAAAAATTTGTGAAGGAGACATGGATTTATTTCTGGAGGTGAGAGAAGAGATGTACAGGATTCCAAAACTCCTAGAACCAACATTCAGGAACGAACGAAGGCCGTTGTCCAGCTCTGGATGGGAGCGGCAATGACTGCAAATGAGACCTGGAGCGCATAGGAGAAGACCCGGAGCACATGGATGACAGGTCCAACAACGCTGCCCCTGCTGAGACCTATCAGAGGAGGAGTCAGTGACAACAACAACGCCGTCCCTGCTGAGACCTATCAGAGGAGGAGTCAGTGACAACAACAACGCCGCCCCTGCTGAGACCTATCAGAGGAGGAGTCAGTGACAACAACAACGCCGCCCCTGCTGAGACCTATCAGAAGAGGAGTCAGTGACAACAACAACGCCGTCCCTGCTGAGACCTATCAGAGGAGGAGTCAGTGACAACAACAACGCCGCCCCTGCTGAGACCTATCAGAGGAGGAGTCAGTGACAACAACAACGCCGCCCCTGCTGAGACCTATCAGAGGAGGAGTCAGTGACAACAACAACGCCACCCCTGCTGAGACCTATCAGAAGAGGAGTCAGTGACAACAACAACGCCGCCCCTGCTGAGACCTATCAGAGGAGGAGTCAGTGACAACAACAACGCCGCCCCTGCTGAGACCTATCAGAGGAGGAGTCAGTGACAACAACAACGCCACCCCTGCTGAGACCTATCAGAAGAGGAGTCAGTGACAACAACAACGCCGCCCCTGCTGAGACCTATCAGAGGAGGAGTCAGTGACAACAACAACGCTGCCCCTGCTGAGACCTATCAGAAGAGGAATCAGTGACAACAACAACGCCGCCCCTGCTGAGACCTATCAGAAGAGGAGTCAGTGACAACAACAACGCCGCCCCTGCTGAGACCTATCAGAGGAGGAGTCAGTGACAACAAAAACGCCGCCCCTGCTGAGACCTATCAGAGGAGGAGTCAGTGACAACAACAACGCCGCCCCCTTTGAGACCTATCAGAGGAGGAGTCAGTGACAACAACAACGCCACCCCTGCTGAGACCTATCAGAGGAGGAGTCAGTGACAACAACAACGCCGCCCCCTTTGAGACCTATCAGAGGAGGAGTCAGTGACAACAGCTGGATTTTTTAATAGCTTCCTGCACCCCATTCCCCCCCGGTGATCAGTGCCCGGCAGAGGGTCGTCTTCCAGCACTGACTTTCTTTGCTGCTTTAAGATGTTTCACAAACAAAATCAGAGCTGTATGGTAAAGATTACGGGTCGGAAAAGGAAGCTGGTGGCTACATAGTGCAAAGTACCTGTTAATGACTGCATGCATAGCTCCCAACTGTCCCTGATTTCGAGGAACTGTCCCTGATTTAGAACAAAGTCCCTCTGTCCCTCTTTCCTCCTCATTTGTCCCTCATTTGGGTCTGATCTATATAGTTGTATATAAAATGCACTTTTTAACTTTCAAAAAGTGTTTCCCAGTGATGAACCTTTCATCCAAATTCAAAATTGCTACATTTGTAACTTTCAAAAGCCAATATTAAGAATAGTAGTGGTAAAAAAAAAAAGCACTTGTGGGTTTAACTAATCTGTTTTTGTATAATTCCCCTTTAAGGAGGCGTGGCAGGGTGTGTGTCCTATGCCTGCATATTTTTGCTGTTAGGTGTCCCTCGTTCCCATCTTAAAAAGTTGGGAGGTATGCTGCAAGGTCTCAGTGGGGAGCAAGTTTAATCTCTGTATTATCTTGTATTATCCTGTCTATCTATCTATCTATCTATCTATCTATCTATCTATCTATCTATCTATCTATCTATCTATCTATCTATCTATCTATCTATCTATCTATCTATCTATCTATCTCTATCTATCTATCTATCTATCTATCTATCTATCTATCTATCTATCTATCTATCTATCTATCTATCTATCTATCTATCTATCTCTATCTATCTATCTATCTATCTATCTATTAGGGATGAGCTTCGAGTTCGGGTTGAACTCATGTTCGACTCGAACATCGGCTGTTCGCAAGTTCGCCGAACAACGAAAAATTTGGGGTGTTCGCGGCAAATTCGAATGCCGTGGAACACCCTTTAAAAGTCTATGGGAGAAATCAAAAGTGCTAATTTTAAAGGCTTATATGCAAGTTATTGTCATAAAAAGTGTTTGGGGACCCGGGTCCTGCCCCAGGGGACATGGATCAATGCAAAAAAAAGTTTTAAAAATGGCCGTTTTTTCAGGAGCAGTGATTTTAATAATGCTTAAAGTCAAACAATAAAAGTGTAATATCCCTTTAAATTTCGTAGCTGGGGGGTGTCTATAGTATGCCTGTAAAGGGGCGCATGTTTCCCGTGTTTAGAACAGTCTGACAGCAAAATGACATTTCAAAGGAAAAAAGCCATTTAAAACTACTCGCGGCTATTGCATTGCCGGTCCGACAATACACATAGAAATTCATTGATAAAAATGGCATGGGAATTCCCCACAGGGGAACCCCGAACCAAAATTAAAAAAAAAAAATGATGTGGGGTTCCCCCTAAATTCCATACCAGACCCTCCAGGTCTGGTATGGATTTTAAGGGGAACCCCGCGCCAAAAAAAAAAAAAAAAACGGCGTGGGGTCCCCCCAAAAATCCATACCAGACCCTTATCCGAGCACGCAATCTGGCAGGCCGCAGGAAAAGAGGGGGGCGAGAGAGCGTCCCCCCTCCTGAACCATATCAGGCCACATGCCCTCAACATTGGGAGGGTGCTTTGGGGTAGCCCCCCAAAACACCTTGTCCCCATGTTGATGAGGACAAGGGCCTCATCCCCACAACCCTGGCCGGTGGTTGTGAGGGTCTGCGGGCGGGAGGCTTATCGGAATCTGGAAGCCCCCTTTAACAAGGGGACCCCCAGATCCCGCCCCCCCCCGTGTGAAATGGTAAGGGGGTACTTTTACCCCTACCATTTCACTAAAAAAGTGTCAAAAATGTTAAAAATGACAAGAGACAGTTTTTGACAATTCCTTTATTCTTTCTTCTTTCTTCTTTCTTCTATCTTCCTTCATCTTCTTTTTCTTCTGGTTCTTCTGGCTCTTCTGGTTCTTCCTCTGGCGTTCTCGTCCAGCATCTCCTCTGCGGCGTCTTCTATCTTCTTCTCCTCGGACCGCTCTGCACCCATGGCATGGGGGGAGGCTCCCGCTCTTCTCTTCATCTTCTTCATCTTCTTCATCTTCTTCTTCATCTTCTCTGCTTCATCTTCTTCTCTTCTTCTCTTCTTCATTTTCTTCTCCGGGCCGCTCCGCATCCATGCTGGCATGGAGGGAGGCTCCCACTGTGTGACGGCGTCTCCTCGTCTGACGGTTCTTAAATAACGGGGGGCGAGGCCACCTGGTGACCCCACCCCCTCTGACGCACGGGACTTCCCTGTGGCATTCCCTGTGACGTCACAGGGAAGTCCCGTCGTCACCGTGCGTCAGAGGGGGCGGGGTCACCAGGTGGCCCCGCCCCCCGTTATTTAAGAACCGTCAGACGAGGAGACGCCGTCACACAGCGGGAGCTTCCCTCCATGCCAGCATGGATGCGGAGCGGCCCGGAGAAGAAGATGAAGAAGAGAAGAAGATGAAGAGAAGAGCGGGAGCCTCCCCCCATGCCATGGGTGCGGAGCGGCCCGAGGAGAAGACGATAGAAGACACCGCGGAGGAGATGCTGGACTAGAACGCCGGAGGAAGAACCAGAAGAGCCAGAAGAACCAGAAGAAAAAGAAGATGAAGGAAGATAGAAGAAAGAAGAAAGAAGAAGCATTTAAATAAAGGAATTGTCAAAAACTGTCTCTTGTCATTCGTAACATTTTTGACAGTTCTTTAGTGAAATGGTAGGGGTACTTTTGTACCCCCTTATCATTTCACACAGGGGGGGGCCGGGATCTGGGAGTCCCCTTGTTAAAGGGGGCTTCCATATTCCGCTAAGCCCCCCACCCGCAGACCCCCACAACCACCGGCTAGGGTTGTGGGGATGAGGCCCTTGTCCTCATCAACATGGGGACAAGGTGTTTTGGGGGGCTACCCCAAAGCACCCTCCCAATGTTGAGGGCATGTGGCCTGGTATGGTTCAGGAGGGGGGGCGCTCTCTCGCCCCCCCTCTTTGCCTGCGGCCTGCCAGGTTGCGTGCTCGGATAAGGGTCTGGTATGGATTTTTGGGGGGGACCCCAAGCCGTTTTTTTTTTTTTTTTTGGCGCGGGGTTCCCCTTAAAATCCATACCAGACCTGAAGGGTCTGGTATGGAATTTAGGGGGACCCCACGTCATTTTTTTTAAAATTTTGGCCGGGGTTCCCTTTAATATCCATACCAGACCTGAAGGGCCAGGCGGCGCAGCTCTCGTGACGGGCGGGCTTCATATGACGTCCTCGCTTTCCCAGCCCACCAGGGGCGCGCGCCGCCGACGGCGATTGCACGCACCCGCCGTGTCACTGGGCACCCGGTGCACGTGCCCGGCGGCCGCAATGTCCACCGGGCACCCGCGATTACCGGTAACACAGCAGGACCGTGGATCCACGGTCCTGTCAGAGGAGAGGAGATTGATGGTGTGTTCCCAGTACAGAGGAACACCGATCGGTCTCCTCCCCTAGTGAGTCCCCACCCCCTACAGTTAGAATCACTCCCTAGCAAACACAGTTAACCCCTCGATCACCACCTAGTGTTAACCCCTTCCCTGTCTGTCACATTTATACAGTAATCAATGCATTTTTATAGCACGGATCGCTGTATAAATGTGAATGGTCCCAAATATGTGTGTGTCAAAAGTGTCCGATGTGTCCGCCGCAATATCGCAGTCACGATAAAAATCGCAGATCGCCGCCATTACTAGTAAAAAAAAAATGTAAAAAAAAAAATTAAAATGTTATAAATCTATCCCCTATTTTGTAGACGCTATAACGTTTGCGCAAACCAATCTATATACGCTTATTGCGATTTTTTTACCAAAAATATGTACAAGAATACATATCGGCCTAAACTGAGAAAAAATTTGTTTTAAAGAAAAAAAAATTGGATATTTATTATCGCAAAAGGTAAAAATTATTGTGTTTTTTTTTTAAACTTGTCACTCTTCTTTTGTTTATAGCGCAAAAAATAAAAGCCACAGAGGTGATCAAATACCACTAAAAGAAAGCTCTATTTGTGGGGAAAAAAATTATAACAATTTCATTTGGGTACAGTGATGTATGACCGCGCAATTGTCATTCAAAATGTGACAGCGCTGAAAGCTGAAAAATGGCTTGGGCAGGAAGGGGGCGAAAATGCACTGTATTGAAGTGGTTAAATGGCTTTTTTTCCATCTAAATGTCATTTTGCTGTCAGACTGTTCTAAACACGGGAAACATGCGCCCCTTTACAGGCATACTATAGACACCCCCCAGGTACAAAATTTAAAAGGATATTACACTTTTATTGTTTCACTTTAAGCATTATTAAAATCACTGCTCCCGAAAAAAATGGCCGTTTTTAAACTTTCTTTTTGCATTGATCCATGTCCCCTGGGGAAGGACCCGGGTCCCCAAACACTTTTTATGACAATAACTTGCATATAAGCCTTTAAAATGAGCACTTTTGATTTTTCATGTTCGTGTCCCATAGACTTTAACTGTGTTCGCGTGTTCGGCTCATCCTTACTATCTATCTATTTATCTATCTATCTATCTATCTATCTATCTATCTATCTATCTATCTATCTATCTATCTATCTATCTATCTATCTATCTATCTATCTATCTATCTATCTATCTATCTATCTATCTATCTATCTATCTATCTCTCTATCTCTCTATCTCTCTATCTCTCTATCTATCTATCTATCTATCTATCTATCTATCTATCTATCTATCTATCTATCTATCTATCTATCTCTCTATCTCTCTATCTCTCTATCTATCTATCTATTCGCACATATATCTGGATTGAATTATCCAGACAGACTGGGCGGAGGGAACCACGCCTTCATCTCAGGCTCGCCATTTCCTAAATGTCTTGGAGGACAATTACATGGGTCAGATGGTAGACGCACCAACAAGAAACAAAGCGTTACTGGATCTACTGATTACCAACAATACAGACCTGATCACAGAAGTGGAAATATGGGGCAATTTAGGAAACAGCGA
The DNA here is from genome assembly GCF_042186555.1 of Aquarana catesbeiana. Lineage (NCBI taxonomy): Eukaryota > Metazoa > Chordata > Amphibia > Anura > Ranidae > Aquarana > Aquarana catesbeiana. The sequence goes on along the minus strand of NC_133326.1, from coordinate 2,118,802 downwards.
TCACAGGTCAATTTGTTTCAGCATAAATCACACAAATAGGAAACACAAGGGTAATACAAAGACACCGAATTTCAAAAGAGCCAACTTCCCTAAACTATGAACCTTGTTAGAAGTTATTAAATGCGGTAAAATCCTGGGAGAAATGTACACGGAGGAAAAATGGGTATGCTTTAAGAGCATATTAAATAAAGGTATTGGCCAGTGGATCCCAATGGGAAATAAATTTAAAAGCGCTAATAAAATTCCTGGGTGGCTTAACTCCAATGTAAAAATGCACATACAAGCAAAAGAAAAGGCCTTCAAAAAAATACAAGGCTGAGGGGTCATCATCAGCATTCCAACTATACAAAGAATGCAATAAGAGATGTAAGGGTGCAATCAGGGCAGCTAAGATAGAACAGGAAAGGCACATAGTGGAGGAGAGTAAAAAAAAAAATATTTAGGTATATAAATAGTAAGAAAGGGAGGTCAGAACATATTGGTCCCATAAAGAATAAGGAAGGAAATCTGGTTACAAAGGATGGTGGGATGGCGAAGGTATTGAATTTATTCTTCTCCTCAGTCTTCACGAGGGAATCGGGGGACTTCAGTAAGCAAAACTGCAGTGTTTATCCTCAAGACACAACACAGGAAGCACCTCCATGGTTAACAGAGGACGGAATTAGAAATAGACTTGAAAAACTTAACATTAATAAATCACCGGGACCAGATGGCTTGCATCTGAGGGTACTTAAAGAACTCAGACAAGTAATTGGCAGACCATTGTTCCTAATTTTTACTAACAGTCTACTGACTGGAATTATACCAGCTGATTGGAGAAAAGCCAATGTAGCACCAATATTTAAAAAAAGGCCCAAAATACATCCCTGGGAATTACAGACCAGTTAGCCTAACATCAATAGTATGTAAACGCTTGGAGGGGATGATAAGGGACTATATACAAGATTTTAGTAATGAGAACGGTATCATTAGCAGTAATCAGCATGGATTCATGAAGAATCGTTCTTGCCAAACCAATCTATTAACCTTCTATGAGGAGGTGAGTTGCCATCTAGATAAAGGAAGGCCCGTAGACGTGGTGTATCTGGATTTTGCAAAAGCATTTGACACAGTTCCCCATAAACGTTTACTGTACAAAATAAGGTCCGTTGGCATGGACCATAGGGTGAGTACATGGATTAAAAACTGGCTACAAGGGGTTCTGTGCTGGGACCAATCCTATTTAATTTGTTCATAAACGACCTGGAGGATGGGATAAACAGTTCAATCTCTGTATTTGCAGACGATACTAAGCTAAGCAGGGCAATAACTTCTCCGCAGGATGTGGAAATCTTGCAAAAAGACCTGAACAAATTAATGGGGTGGGCGACTACATGGCAAATGAGGTTCAGTGTAGAAAAATGTAAAATAATGCATTTGGGTGGCAAAAATCTGAATGCAATCTATAGACTGGGGGGAGAACCTCTGGGGGAATCTAGGATGGAAAAGGACCTGGGGGTCCTAGTAGATGATAGGCTCAGCAATGACATGCAATGCCAAGCTGCTGCAAGCAAATGTGGATAACCAGAGGTTGTCTTTGGGAAATAGACGTATGAGTGCTGCCAGCATTGCTGCAGAGGTTGTAGGGGGGGGGGTCAGCCTGTCAGTGCTCAGACCATACGCCGCACACTGCATCAAATTGGTCTGCATGGCTGTCATCCCAGAAGGAAGCCTCTTCTAAAGATGATGGACAAGAAAGACCACAAACAGTTTGCTGAAGACAAGCAGACTAAGGACATGGATTACTGGAACCATGTCCTGTGGTCTGATGAGACCAAGATAAACGTATTTGGTTCAGATGGTGACAAGCGTGTGTGGGGGCAACCAGGTGAGGAGGACAAAGACAAGTGTGTCTTGTCTACAGTCAAGCATGGTGGTGGGAGTGTCATTGTCTGGGGCTGCATGAGTGCTGCCGGCACTGGGGGGCTACAGATCATTGAGGGAACCATGAATGCCAACATGTACTGTGACATACTGAAGCAGAGCATGATCCCCTCCCTTCAGAGACTGGGCTGCAGGGCAGTATTCCAACATAACGTCCCCAAGTGTGGGGGGCATTTGTATGGCGCCCCCCGGAGTCAATACTTTGTAGAACCCCCTTTCTCTACAAGTCTTTTTGGGGATGTCTCTACCAGCTTTGCACATCTAGAGAGGGACATTTCTGCCCATTCTTCTTTGTAAAATATCTCAAGCTCTGTCAGATTGGATGGTTCTGATTGAGTGGACTGCTCTGCGAAACGCGTAGACCTCATTCCATCTTTGATTACTCCTACTGTACTGTATTTTACTTTTGATACGCCTATGGGCAATTTTATGTATGGAATTTTCTAATTCAAAAAACTGTTGGAGTTTTAAAGTGTCACTAAACCCACATCATAAAAATCTTTTAATAAATGGTGTATTCCATGCTGTTCATCCTCACTCATCACTATGAGATTCCTTTTCTGTATTCTGAGAAAATCCTGGCTGATCTGGCTGCTCTCTATCCCCCCTTCTGTCCATGTCCCCAGTGCAGTTCGGGAGTGAGTTTCTATGCTGAGCATTTTCTCCCCATCACATCTGAGCAGCCCATGTGATTCCAGAGTCACACATGTGGGCGTATGAACAATGACAGGCCATCAGAGGTATCAGAGTAAAGGGAGCTGAATACAAATGCCCCTCCCCCCCCACACACACTTTTCACATATTTATTTGTATAATTTATCATTTTCCTTCCACTTCACAATTATGTGACACTTTGTGTTGGTCTATCACATAAAATCCCAATAAAATATATTTACGTTTTTGTAGAAAATATGGAAAATGGAGGTGGGACTTTACATGAAGCATGTCATTGTGATTGATGATAAAATATGTAAATTTAAGAATAATTGAATTCATTTTGATTTGATTTAATGTCATAATCCCCTAGGGGTAGTCCATGATGTTTATAATCATAATGAATAAATAAATAATATAAATAATATATCATTTGGAATATAATCATGAAAAATTGTTTAACATGATAATTGTAATAATAATAATAATAATAATAATAATAATACATTTATTGCATGAATGGACATAATTGATACAACAAATACAGACAAAAATACAAATAAAATTACAGATCATAAATTACATATTAGATATACAGTCAATTAATAATGTTATTGTTAAAATTCATGATTGGAATGAATATGTCTGGGCACCCTAAGTTGTTAACCCAACGCGTTTCATGGCTGCTGCCAGTCATCAGGGGTAAGATGCATGTATGTACTGAAAAATCAGACAGATAAAGTAACTAACTAACTAAGAATGTAAAAAAAGAACCCCACTTTCAAAAAAATGCTCACAGAAAGATCTGCAAGTAATGTCCAGCTCTAGTATGGGAATGACCTGGTTTTTCTTAAAGCAAACATCTAGAATTCTGCCAAAATATCTTGTTACCTTGGTATGGGGGGGGGGGCTGCTAATTAGTCTGGAGATAATTGTCCCAACCGGAGTTGAGGCAGGATATCACCCCCCCCCCCCAGCCCCCCAAAAATGACCAGAGAAAGGATTTTTGGTTGTAACATGACAAAATGTGGAAAATTGCAAGGGGTGTGAATACTTTTTCAAGGCACTGTAGATTGGGACATTTTACAGCTTTAGCACATAGTCAGCATATTGTGTGTTAATTATCACAGCCTACGCTGGAGGGAATTTCATGTCACCCTTTAAAGTAAAAACATCGTTTTAAATTCGAAGAGAACCTCTGAACTGACATTTCTCTGAAAGAGCCGGCGAAGATATCAACTGAATAGCCGGATTATGTAATAAGACAGAGTAAAGAGCAAATCTGATTCTCAAAGTTCAGTTTCTTAAAGCAAACATCTAGAATTCTGCTCTGCCTGGTGAGATAGGAGTCCTGTTTGGTTGCCGTGGGTTACTGCACTTTGCTCTTTGCTTTATTAAGCAGGCTTGTGGTGGGATAGGATACAGATGTGATGTATCTGGAGGTGATAGAGGAGCCTTTCTTAACCCCTCTACAATGGAGGAACCCTGGAAATGACCTTCACATCTCAGGGAACCCTTCCTAATAATTACTGTATCTACAGCGTGGGGTACATTGGGGTGAACAGTAAGCTGAGACAAAAGAATAACGAATGGGACGTACTTACAGCATTTTACACTTAGGACCTCTCTACGTGACAAAATCACTTTCTGTAATAATAATAAAATGAAACAAATTATAACAAAAATGGTCAGACACCCACACTGGTAGGCGTCTCGGAAGTTACACATGGCTTTATCCAGTGCTGGGTTCTCCCTTTTCCCCGGCTTTATAGGATGTACCTATCTTGTGGCCAAAATATCTTGTTCCCTTGGTATGGGGGGGGGCTGCTAATTGTTGGTATTGGGGGCCTGCTAATTGTTGGTATTGGGGGGGGGCTGCTAATTGTTGGTATTGGGGGCCTGCTAATTGTTGGTATTGGGGGCCTGCTAATTGTTGGTATTGGGGGGGGCTGCTAATTGTTGGTATTGGGGGCCTGCTAATTGTTGGTATTGGGGGCCTGCTAATTGTTGGTATTGGGGGGCCTGATAATTGTTGGTATTGGGGCCTGCTAATTGTTGGTATTGGGGGGCCTGCTAATTGTTGGTATTGGGGGGCCTGCTAATTGTTGGTATTGGGGGGCCTGCTAATTGTTGGTATTGGGGGGCTGCTAATTGTTGGTATTGGGGGCCTGCTAATTGTTGGTATTGGGGGGGGCTGCTAATTGTTGGTATTGGGGGGGGGCTGCTAATTGTTGGTATTGGGGGCCTGCTAATTGTTGGTATTGGGGGCCTGCTAATTGTTGGTATTGGGGGGGCTGCTAATTGTTGGTATTGGGGGCCTGCTAATTGTTGGTATTGGGGGGGGCTGCTAATTGTTGGTATTGGGGGCCTGCTAATTGTTGGTATTGGGGGGGGGGCTGCTAATTGTTGGTATTGGGGGGGGGCTGCTAATTCTTGGTATTGGGGGGCCTGCTAATTGTTGGTATTGGGGGGGGGGCTGCTAATTGTTGGTATTGGGGGCCTGCTAATTGTTGGTATTGGGGGGGGCTGCTAATTGTTGGTATTGGGGGCCTGCTAATTGTTGGTATTGGGGGGGGGCTGCTAATTGTTGGTATTGGGGGCCTGCTAATTGTTGGTATTGGGGGGGGCTGCTAATTGTTGGTATTGGGGGGGGGCTGCTAATTGTTGGTATTGGGGGGCCTGCTAATTGTTGGTATTGGGGGGGGCCTTGGTTGGGCCTGCTAATTGTTGGTATTGGGGCTGTAATTGTTGGTATTGGGGGGGGGGCTGCTAATTGTTGGTATTGGGGGCCTGCTAATTGTTGGTATTGGGGGGGGGCTGCTAATTGTTGGTATTGGGGGCCTGCTAATTGTTGGTATTGGGGGCCTGCTAATTGTTGGTATTGGGGGGGGGCTGCTAATTGTTGGTATTGGGGGGCCTGCTAATTGTTGGTATTGGGGGGGCTGCTAATTGTTGGTATTGGGGGCCTGCTAATTGTTGGTATTGGGGGGGGGCTGCTAATTGTTGGTATTGGGGGCCTGCTAATTGTTGGTATTGGGGGGGGGCTGCTAATTGTTGGTATTGGGGGCCTGCTAATTGTTGGTATTGGGGGCCTGCTAATTGTTGGTATTGGGGGGGGGCTGCTAATTGTTGGTATTGGGGGCCTGCTAATTGTTGGTATTGGGGGCCTGCTAATTGTTGGTATTGGGGGGCCTGCTAATTGTTGGTATTGGGGGGCCTGCTAATTGTTGGTATTGGGGTGGGTTGCCTCTGTGTGTTTACAGATTGATTGCAAGGACTATGATCTCCCTTTGACTTCTGGGCTTTGAACACGTGAATGTAGCCACTACTCTATCTGCACCGCCCTTTGACTACCTCCCATGATAACTGTGATTCAATATATGTTTTTAACCTATACCTGGCTCCCACACTCGCCATTTGGCTGCCATTTGGTGCTCTCACCTTATTGCCTGGCTGGTCTCAGAGGCACGATCTACTGTATATCCCCTTTATCAAAACTCCTGAGGAAGCAGGTTTCCCACGAAACATGTCGAGCCAAAGGACTGGATTCTGACTATTATAGATCTCTTATGTTTGAGAGGTTCCTATATTACAATATCCAGTACTTGAAGGGGAACTTACCTGTTTTAATGTTTTGTGTCTTTTGTCTGATCGGTATGGACAAAATAATATTCAAAACGTATTTCTAACCAAAATAGAGTAATAAATACTATATTTAATCAGTGGCGGCTGGTGATCTGTTTTTTGGGGGGTCAGTCGATCGGTGGGATCATCCGCACACAACCCCCCCCCCCCAATAGTACAGAAAGTCTCTATTGCCCCCTGTACCTGATGCTTTGGCACCCCTTCTGTTTGGAAGCTCCTGCTTCCTTCTCCTTGTGTTTGTCTTCCCTTCATGGCGTCCGCTGTGAAAAGGGCAGCGGCGGCATGTTGGGAGCGTTCCATCATCCCTCTTGGATCAGGTCATTGCCGCTGTATATCTGGGTGGATGACCTGTCGGTAGATGCGGCGGGCTCTGTGGAGTGTGTAGAGCGATCGGGGCACAGAAGAGACAAGGCAGTGAGCAGGGGAGACAATCAATGTGCGTCCACAGGAGCTCAGAGAAGTCGGTCTTCTCACATGCCGCGTTTGGCTCTGCCCCCCCCCCCTTTGGCGGCCAATACGATCGCTTCTGCTCTCGGCCAATCGGGTCTTAGGACTCGTTTCCTGATTGGCTGGGAGGAGAATCAGGAAGACAATAGCGAGTAATAATTGGCTTTTGTCACACCACTGGGTGGGCTCAGGGCGCAGTGCTCTGTGCCCCGAGCACACCCTTTTTTTAAGCCAATTAGAGCCTTATGCCGCGTACGCACAATCAGATTTTCCGACGGGAAATGTTGGATGTGAGCTTGTTGGCTGAAAGTCCGACCGCGTGTACGCTCCATCGGACATTTGTTGTCGGACTTTCCGCCAACAAATGTTGGCTAGCAGGTTCTCAAATTTTCCGCCAACAAAACTTTGTTGTCTGACTTTCCGATCGTGTGTACACAAGTCCGACGCACAAAAGTTCACGCATGCTCGGAATCCGGTACGAGCCGGAAGAGTTCGGTCTTTTAAAACTAGCGTTCGTAATGGAGATATCACGTATGTCTTGTACGTCACTACGTTCGTAATTGTTGGCCAACATTTGTGTGACCGTGTGTATGCAAGACAAGTTGGAGCCAACATCCTTCGAATAAAAATCCACGGTTTTGTGGTTGCAAAGTCCGATTGTGTGTACGGGGCATTAGGCTCCAATAGTGCTTCTAAAAAAAAAAAAAAACGCCTTTAGAATCCATGTGTCCGGCGCCCCGCATGTAGATTAGGGGCCGGCGCATAGATTAGGGGGGTGGGCGCTACTGCGTCTTGTATGGACGGGCCGCCACTGTTCTTAACAGAAGTTTAGTCTTGTGAGTTCGGTTTTACCATGAAAGTCCTGAACGCCTCATTGTTCTTCCAAATTTCAATTCTTTGATCTATAGGACGCGATACAGTTACTATTATACCAATCTTAAATAGTGTAGCATATATCACTATTTACAAGGAGCGGATGGGTTTAGTTTAGGTGGAGCTCTTCCACTTTTAAGTCTAGCAGGATGAGTCTCAGGAAGCATGTGCAAAGTATTCAGGGTTTTGAGACAACTTGGAGATCTGGTCTCAGGAGGTTCTGCAATGCCACTTCAGTTATTACATTGAGTGTCGAAAACTTAGAAGACAGAAGAGTATTTAAAGTGTTTGAATGCCCTTTGGTTGCCGCAGCAACTCCTACCCCTAGCAATGTACCCCCTCCCAACTATGCGGAGGGGGGGGGCGTGTGACCTGGTATGGTTTGGGGGAGGGGAAGCAGGTTAGTCCTCTTCTTTCCTGGCTTGCATGCTCAGATAAGGGTCTAGCTTGGATTTTTGGGGAGCCCCATGCTAATTTATTGTGTGAAGTTTCCTCTTAAAATCCATACCAAATCTGAAAGGTCTATGCTATGCATTTTGGGGGATCTTTAGAGGGATCTGTATGTTTTTCCCCCTAATAAGCCAGCAAGGAAATGTAATTTGATGATACTTTTTGCCTTTGTAAATATCAGTCCTAAAAAGACAAACAAAAAACACTGTTCCTAGCTCAATGGAATTTTTAAAACATTTGATTTCATTGGTTCATGTCCCCCAGGGCAGTGGCCACCCCGTGCAAATTTTTTTTTACACCCTTCTGACCCAGGGCAGTTCGGCTCATCAGTAATGCTGACTGTAGTCATGCATAGTCAGGTATTGGGAAACAAGATAAAGAACGCTCAGATGTTAATTGGAGCTTAGACTTAGGGCTTGAGACTGGGACTTCCTGCTTAAGTGATATTACCACCAGGGGCGTAAATAAGGGGGATCAGGGGGGTCCAAAAACCCCCAAAACATCCTAACAAAATCTCCAGTCGATGCTGCTGCACTGTTCAGCCTTAGCTGTAGAAACAGTCAAAGCTGCGCAGTGATCTACATTCAGGTCCATAAATATTGGGACATCGACACAATTCTAATCTTTTTGGCTCTATATATCACCACAATGGATTTGAAATGAAATGAACAAGATGTGCTTTAACTGCAGACTTTCAGCTTTAATTTGAGGGTATTTACATCCAAATCAGGTGAACGTGTAGGAATTACAACAGTTTGTATATGTGCCTCCCACTTTTTAAGGGACCAAAAGTAATGGGACAATTGGTGTCTCAGCTGTTCCATGGCCAGGTGTGTGTTATTCCCTCATTATCCCATTTACAAGGAGCAAATAAAAGGTCCAGAGTTCATTTCAAGTGTGCTATTTGCATTTGGAATCTGTTGCTGTCAACTCTCAATATGAGATCCAAAGAGCTGTCACTATCAGTGAAGCCATCATTAGGCTGAAAAAACAAAACAAACCCATCAGAGAGATAGCAAAAACATTAGGTGTGGCCAAATCAACTGTTTGGAACATCCTTAAAAATAAAGAACGCACCGGTGAGCTCAGCAACACCAAAAGACCCGGAAGACCACAGAAAACAACTGTGGTGGATGACCGAAGAATTCTTTCCCTGGTGAAGAAAACACCCTTCACAACAGTTGGCCAGATGAAGAACACTCTCCAGGAGGTTGGTGTATGTGTGTCAAAGTCAACAATCAAGAGAAGACTTCACCAGAGTGAATACAGAGGGTTCACCACAAGATGTAAACCATTGGTGAGCCTCAAAAACAGGAAGGCCAGATTAGAGTTTGCCAAACATCTAAAAAAGCCTTCACAGTTCTGGAACAACATTCTATGGACAGATGAGACCAAGATCAACTTGTACCAGAGTGATGGGAAGAGAAGAGTATGGAGAAGGAAAGGAACTGCTCATGATCCAAAGCATACCACCTCATCAGTGAAGCATGGTGGTGGTAGTGTCATGGCGTGGGCATGTATGGCTGCCAATGGAACTGGTTCTCCTGTATTTATTGATGATGTGACTGCTGACAAAAGCAGCAGGATGAATCCTGAAGTGTTTCGGACAATATTATCTGTTCATATTCAGCAAAATGCTTCAGAACTCATTGGACGGAGCTTCACAGTGCAGATGGACAATGACCCGAAGCATACTGCGAAAGACACCAAATAGTTTTTTAAGGGAAAGAAGTGGAATGTTCTGCAATGGCCAAGTCAATCACCTGACCTGAATCCGATTCAGCATGCATTTCACTTGCTGAAGACAAAACTGAAGGGAAAATGCCCCAAGAACAAGCAGGAACTGAAGACAGTTGTAGTAGAGGCCTGGCAGAGAGTCACCAGGGATGAAACCCAACGTCTGGTGATGTCTATGTGATCCAGACTTCAGGCTGTAATTGACTGCAAAGGATTTGCAACCAAGTATTAAAAAGTGAAAGTTGATGGATGATTGTTAATCTGTCCCATTACTTTTGGTCCCTTAAAAAGTGTGAGGCACATCTACAAACTGTTGTAATTCCTACACCGTTCACCTGATTTGGATGTAAATACCCTCAAATTAAAGCTGGAAGTCTGCAGTTAAAGCACATCTTGTTCATTTCATTTCAAATCCATTGTGGTGGTGTATAGAGCCAAAAAGATTAGAATTGTGTCGATGTCCCAATATTTATGGACCTGAGTGTATCAGCCACAGGGCCGTGGATAAGATGGTACAAAAGCCAGCCCCCTCCCCCCCCCCCCCAGTACGATGCCCAAGCCCCATCAGTTCAATAAGGGGGCCCAGACACAAAATTTGCTAGCACTGGGCACCTCCCCTGCATCTCCTGCAAGGTCCCGATTCTTAGAATACCTGCAAGTTCAAGCAAACCTCCCCTCCCCCATAGCCCTGGCATGCAGGAAAAAGGTCACTTACCAATGCAAATGAAAAAAAGCTTTTCACTGAATTTTTCACTTCATAACCTACTGAGGAATACTATAGACAGCCGGCACTATCCCGGGTATTCCTGTGAAATGTGGGGTTCACATATACTTGAAGGGAAAGTATATTCCATGGAGGACGGTTCCTGGTAAGTTTTTTGCTGATGCCATTTATTTATAACCCCCGGGCGTGCCTCTGCTATGAACCTTGTCCCCCCTAGAAGAACAGCCGCGCTCCGGCTACATGGAAATGTCAAAGGTCAGAAAGGCCGTTCTGGTGGCATTAGCGCGTTCCCCTGGGGGGGAGGGGGGGTTAGCGGCTTCCCAATACTAAACTACGATGGAAGATGTCTGGAGTCTAGAAACATCCTTCAAAGTGCAAGCGGTTATAGCAGACCCCCCCCCCCCCCCTCGCCACTACTGCTTGGCACCGCTTGTACCTTCTTCCCAAAAAAAAAAAA